>NW_027109697.1:458580-467626 GCF_000696795.3 Halyomorpha halys
ATAATGGCTGTGTTCCAAACAGTTATGGATTCCATATTGAGTCTTTATTAACTTATAGGATGATATAATGGTCGTATTCCAATTCTACAATCATTTGAGGAACTTTATAAATGAAGAGTGTATTATCTGCGAAAAGATCTATGTCGACTTAATATAGAAGCTGACTGACGTATGCAATATCATAAAGAAAAAATAACCTAAAATTTAGATGAACCAAGAAATTTATTAAATTTTGTAAATTAATGTATATTAGTAGATTTTTATATAAAATTTTTTTAAATACAGGATTGTAAAAAGTTTGCTATTCCTTTAGCGTCCGTTGATCTAATATGGCAGATATTAACATTATTACTTTAACTTACTTATATATAGAATATATAGTAAGGGAAGCATAGGGATCGTGAAATATTGAATTGTAAAATAAGTTTGCAGCATTATTCAATATTTCAATTTAATCCTTTCTGTGTTTATAAAAAATTATGTTTACTTTATCAGTAATGTTTACATATTCTAAAAAAGGATTGGTTAAGGTACTTCAGTTTCTTTATTTTGCTGAAATATTAGCCCTGATAGAACTATATACGTCCAATAGTTCTCGAGATATTGCCTTTTAAAAAGCAACAAAATTTACTGAAATTCCTGTAGTTATTTAATTTATTTTGAGAAATATATATCTCAGGAA
The DNA here is from genome assembly GCF_000696795.3 of Halyomorpha halys. Lineage (NCBI taxonomy): Eukaryota > Metazoa > Arthropoda > Insecta > Hemiptera > Pentatomidae > Halyomorpha > Halyomorpha halys. Next base: position 459,263 of record NW_027109697.1, read on the forward strand.
CTATGTGACGTACTAATGTCTACCAGCGCTCAAATTAAAGCTAGTTAAATTTACTATAAAATAGTTCATAACGTTTGTCTTTGCAGGAGTAGTAATTTTTATGATATTTGTTAAAATAAATTGATTTATAGTTGTCGGCACAATAGGTTTGATTTATGAAAAACTTTATTTCAGAAACCATTGGACGTACAGACGTCAGCCAGCACTCAAATTAAAGCTAGTTAAATTTACTACAAAATAGTTAATTATGTTTATCATTGTAGGAGTAGCAGGTTTTCTGATATTTAACAAAATAAACTCACAAAATGTTAATTTCTAGTTTATATATTGACCGTAAAAATTGATATATAAGAAGATGGTCAGGGTTGCGGTCAAAAGTGAAACAATAATAGTTTACAACTATTTTATTTTCCGACGTTTCGCCCCAATTCAGACTTCATCAGGGCTGTTCAAAGGTAAAGGTTGAACAGAAGCCCTGCAAAGTGGGGCGAAACGTCGGACAATAAATAGTTGTAAACTATTTTTGTTGCTCTTTTGACCGCAACCCTGACCATCTTCTTATATATTAATTTCTAGTTGTTCGTATAAAATGTTGGATTTTTGAAAAAATATATCTCTAGATCCACAAGACGCGCATATGTCTTCCAACACTAAAAATAAAGGAAATGTAACTAACTATAAAGTAGTCTATGACACTTATCTTCGTAGGGGTAGTAGTTTTTATGATATTCGCATATGAATATAAATTTGGGAAATGAAAATTTGTCTGAGCAACTATAAATCAATTTATAAATATAGATATATAAGATAAAGAGCTCCGAATGAAAAATTAATGTTTTTATAAGGTTTTGAAACAGCCGCCATTTTTTATTCCCCCTACCTATACTTGGCAGACTCATCAATTTTGATCAGTAATTATTCATAGTTTAATAACATATTATAAACATGAGTCATGTTTCACTATAATGTTTATGCAGTTAGTGCAGACAGACATATACGTCCAATGGTTTCTGAAATAAAATTTTTCATAAATCAAACTTATTGTCCGAACAACTATAAATCGATTTATTTTAGCAAACATGAAAACTACTATTCCTACGAAGGTAAAGGTTATAAACTACTTTATAGCTCATTAAACTAGCTTTAATTTGAGTGCTAATATGAAGAAAGATGCCTGAGATATATATTTCTCAAAATACAACTAACTTCTGATTTTTTAGTACATTTATTATGAAATGCTACTTTTTAAAAGGCTATATCTCGAGAACTATTAGACGTAAATAGCTATGGTAGAGCTTATATTTCAGCAAATTTACTCTTCTTTCAATAATGTGCTCTTAGATTTTCTAATGTTGTTGGTAGTTTTTAAGATATAGAGTTGCAAATGAAAATGGCTTTTCAACCTTTGAAAAATCTGTTCAACCTTTTGCTTTGAATAGTCTTTTTTGTGTCCTTTTAGCCCTGCAAAGTGGGGCGAAACGTCGGACATTAAAATAGTTATAAACTATTGGTTCTATTTTTCACCGAAACCCTGACCATCTTTTTATATTTATATTTTTACGGTCAACTATATATAATAATTAAACTATGAAAACATAAATTAAATAACATAATCTCTTGTCACATTTACACTCTTATATACATTATTTACCTGAGCCCACTCTATCCCCCATCAGAGCCCACTATATCCCAGCGCATCCCTCTCGCCGCTTCACTGGCAATGAGCTAAAAGGCTTTAAAAGGCTATATCTCGAGAACTATTAGACGTAAATAGCTATGTTAGGGCTAATATTTCAGCAAATTTACTCTTCTTTTAGATTTTTTAGTGTTGTTGGTAGGTTTTAAGATATAGAGTTGCAAATGAAAATAGTTTTTAAGATATAGAGTTGCAAATGACAATTGAAAATGGTTTTTCAACCTTTGAAAAAGCTGTTCAACCTTTCGCTTTGAACAGTTTTTTTTTGTGTCTTTTTAGCCCTGCAAAGTGGGGTAAAACGTTGGACATTAAAATAGTTATAAACTATTTTTTTTTTAATTCTGTTAATTCTGTTATAAAAATTATATAAACATTTTAAATATAGTAAAAAATATACATACATAAAAACCCAAAATGGTCGACTATAATTACATTACATTAAAACTAAAAAAAATCACTGTAATATAAAAATTAAAATAAAATAAATACCCAAGGCTAAAGGTAATAAATATAAAAGTAATAATTATAAAAATATACCAATAATAAGAAAAAAGGATCAATAAATATAAAAAGAAATATATATTGAAATAATAAATGTGTGTATTAAAAGGAAAAAAAAATATATCAAGCTTTTAATTATATTCAATTAATCCAGGTATATTACTTTTTAATCTAGAAATTGTATTGCCGAGTTTGCTAGAATGATATAAAAGTACCGTTAGCCTATATAATAGGTAGAAATCCATCTTTTCCTAATTCAGCCTCCTAGATAAGTGTATATGAACAGTTTTGAAGCAAGAGATATAATGGAAAATGAAACATTAGCTATAATGAGAGAGACCTTTGCAGAAGAGGACAATCTCCCGGCTGTTACACTTTCCCCGACCGCACCTGCCCGCTCGCCAACATAATGCCCTACATTTCGTCTTATAGATCAATTTGTTATCCTCATTGTGTATTATTTACTATGCTGGTACTCTACAATTGCAATAATTATGGAAAATTGGTGACTATGAAAATTCTTATACATATATATAATTTAAGTCAGGAGTCCTTAACCTTTTAGTACAAGAGCCGGGAAGAAAGAAAAGGCAGTTATCTCACCCCAATTTTTGATTACTTTAATGAAAACTATGTATAATTAATAGTCAAAATTGGGCTGCCAAGTATAGGTAGGGGGAATAAAAAATGGCAGCTGTTTGAAAGCGATAAAAAAAACTAATTTTTTATTCAGAGCTCTATATCTTAAAAAGAAGGAACGTCACAAGAAAACCTAAAAGAACGCCATTTAATAATGAGCAAATTTGCTACAATATGAGCCCTAAAAGAGTTATTTGCGTTAAATAGTTCTAGAGATGATATATTCGTTCATAGTTCAATAAAAATTATGTATAATTATAAGTAAAAATTGATGAGTCTGCCAAGTACAGGTAGGGGGAATAAAAAACGGTGACTGTTTCAAAACGTTAATTTTTTTATTTTTATTTTAGAGCTGTATGTCTTTAGAATTATCAACAAAACCAGAAAACCTAAGAGATCATAATTTAAAGTATAGTAAATTGACTACAATATTAGCCCTAATATAGCTATTTACGTTCAACAGTTCCCGAGATAAGCTTTTTAAATAGCATCATTCAATAAAAAATGCACTTAAAAATCAGTAGTTAGTGAATTTATTTTGAAAATTTATATCTCAAAAACCAATCGACGTACTGATGTCCATTAGCATTTAAATTAAAGCTAGTTTAATGTACTATAAAGTACATTATAGGAGTAGTAGTTTTCATGATATTTGACCCAATGAATTCAGAAACTGTTCATCTGTAGTTGTTCGGACAGACATTTTGGATTTATGAAAAACAATATCTCAGGTTGTATAAGACGTACAGATGTCTATTAGCACTCAATAAAAGCTAGTCGAATGAACTATAAAGTAGTTAATGACGTTTATATTCGTAGGAGTAGTAGTTTTCATGATATTCGACAAAATGTATTCACAAACAGTTCATCTCTAGTAGTTCGGACAGACGTTTTGGATTTATGAAAAACAATATATCAGAGGTTGTATAAGACGTACAGATGTCTGCCAGCTCTCGCTTTAAAGGTACTTAAACGTATTATGAAGTAGTTTATGATGTTTATCTTCGTAGGAGTAGTAGTTTTTATGGTATTTGCTAACATAAATTGTCATTTAAGAGAGAATTCCGCTATAGAGGGGTGTCCGTTGAAAGGGTTCAGCTATATATATACAACTAATGATGAACCTCGTTTCAGCTGTAGCGATTGCGTTATTAATTTAGGTTAGAGCGGTGCAGACTGACAGTCATCCAATATCCAAAGAGGTTGTCCTTATTGTATCTTATCGAGTTACTACTTTCTTATATGTGTTTCTCTTATACCGTTACTTATACTTTATATAATAACGGTAATTACTGTAGTAACTGTTTATAAAGATAAAATAATTGTATTGATACACATTTTTTTTTCTCGCAATTTATAGAAAAAATGTCAAATAATAACTTAGCATATACAAAGTCCTTTCAACATCTTGCTATCTCAATTATCAATTGAATTTTTGGGTTAGAGTACCTCACACAAGCTATATAGGTACCTACCCCCTTTATGTACAAGATTCACAACATCAAAAATTGTTGTATAGACCTTTCATCTACTAATATCATTTAATATTACTATATATTAGTTATAAGATGCGCTTAATTACTATTTATATATATTACTATGTTATCGTCTGTCGGTAATTCATATGTAAATATTAAGTACAAAAGTGAGGCCAGCATAGAACCTTGAGGGACTCCAGTAAATATTGGTTTCATGGATGAGTTCGCCGAACTTTGCCGGACAAAAAAGAAGCTGTCATGAAGAAATTATTGTAGAAATAAGTAGTAGGTGCTTTGGAGAATAGTAGATGCTCCAGTTTAAAAAGAAGACCTTGGTGCTATACCTTATCAAATGCCTAAGTCACATCCAAAAATGCTCCAAAATTTGACAAATAACTAAAGAAGAAAATAGCTTTTTGATATTTTCTTCACATTTTCGAATTCTGCTTCAAAACCGACTACTGATTTTACTTTTTAAATTTTGTGCGAAAAAGGGAATATGCAATAAGGTATATTATGGTATACAGGGAAACTGATATCAACGGAAATCCCTCTTTACCGGGGAGGTTGGACGGTGTGGTTTTTATTATTTACTGCATGCAGTTTTGCTGCAATAGTGCAGCAATGACGGTGAATTCCTAATGTATCACATGCTCACTTCCGGACCTCACGCTCTGACAGTGCTATAGTTCATTGTTGGGTAAGGTGTCTTCACAGTGACTCTTGCACTTTCTAGGAAATGGAAGTATAAATGTGGGAAGAAGTAAAGACATGCAATGTCAAAATTATTTTCACTGTGCTACAAAAAAGTTCTCACCTTTTTACATGAGAAGTGTGAAAGCGAATTCGATAAAATGAAAGACGTAAAGATTTGTTAATGTAATTTGGCCATAAAAAGTATTCGAATAATTAAAAAGTATTCTCAATATTCTGATAAGTATTAATAGAAGTTATTAGAATAGTTAAAAAAAATGCCCTTCAGAAGAAAAGTTTTAAGTCCAAGAGATTTTTTCTTTAATGAAAACTATGTATAATTACTAGTCAACATTGATGAGTCTAGTTTTTCAGGATTGTAAAGATTGGATACGAGAGGAATTCGAAGGTTTAGTGGAGCCCCAAAGCTCAACTCCGTATGTCCAGATAGGCCTTATTATTGTCATGTAGATCAGTCTTTTGTAATGGATTGGCAATTTAGACCGTTTGTCTAGTAAGTGCTGTAGTAGTCGGAATCTGCGTGTAGTTTCCTGTCTTTTCAGTCTTGTGTGAAAATATAAAAATAAAGGAGGTTATGAAAAAAAAAAAGAAAAAAAGGCGAAAGTGGAACTTTTTCAATTTGAGGCGATTTTTAAATATTGCTGGATTTAACTATCTTAAAGTCTTATCTTTCCGTTTCAAGCAAATATTTCTAAAGTGATATAGGACCGTCCCTCCACAGGGGTCTTAATAGGGTAGGTCCGGCCGGGAAGATGAATTTTTTTTGTGTTATGATCTCCTTAATATTTCGAATAAAAATATTCATAATATAATAAAAAAATCCAAGTATTTTGAATAAAAATTTTTGATTTCATAAAGCTGTTTTATTAGATTACCTTCCCTGAAAAAGGTGGCATTTGATACGAAACGATCCAATAATTTTAATTTAATGAGCAAGCGCCAAAGAGGTAGAAGAGACGCCCCCGACCTTGGTATATAAGATGCTCATTGCGCCTTTGATCCTAACGGCACGCCACTCCGACGCTCCATATACGTGCCATCCTCTCTTGGCTACCTCAACGGTCCCTTTCTTGGTCATTAGGTCGAGATAGCAACTCTTCCACCATTAAGGAAGCTAAAGATTCTTGGCTATTTAATACCATAAATAACTAATTCATATTTAAGTAGAAATCCCACCAAATCACATTTACCCTTCGTCGTAAACCTTCGTCTTGCCCCATAGTATCTTTTAATAATACCCCACTTATTCCTGTTGAACAGATCCGTTAAAAGAAACTTCCAGTCAATTACAAAAGACTGATCTACATGACTATTATATGGCCTATCTGGACATACGGAGTTAGCTTTGGGGCTCCACTAAAACATCAAATTCCTCTCCATCCTAATCCAATCCTTACATTCCAAAATCCTTAATGCTCCTTACTTTGTCACAAATCAAATCATTCATCAGGACCTCAATGTCCCCCTGTTTCAAAACCTAAAAAAAAACATTAATTTTTCATTCGGAGATCTATATCTTAAAAACTACCAACAACACTAGAAAATCTAAGAGACCATTATTTAAAGAAAAGTAAATTTGCTGAAATATTAGCCCTAATATAGCTCTTTAGGGCTAATATTTCAGTCCAATAGTTCTCGAGATATTGCCTTTTAAAAAGCAACGTTTCATAAGATTGTATTGAAATATCAGTAGTTAGGTTAATTTATTTTGATAAATCTATATGACAGGAACTATGTGACGAACAGATGTCTATTAGCAATCAAATTAAAGCTAAATAATTATACTATATTGTAGTTCATAACCTTTACTTTCGCAGGAATAGTAGTTTTCATGATATTTGCTAAAATAAATTAATGTAAAGTTGTTCAGACAATAAGTTTGATTTATGAAAAAGTTTATTTCAGAAACCATTGGACGTACAGGAGCACTATAATGTTTATCTTTGTAGGTTTTATGATACTTAGTAGGAGCAGTAGTTTTTATGATATTAGACAAAAAAATGTTAATTACTAGTTGTTCGTATAAAATGTTGGATTTTGAAAAAATATATCTCTAGATCCATAAGACGCACATATGTCTGCTAATACTGAAAATAAAGGAAATGTAACTTACTATAAAGTAGTTTATGACACTTATCTTCGTAGGGGTAGCAGTTTTTATGATATTCACATATGAATATGAATTTGACTAATGAAAATTTGTCGCAACAACTATAAATCAATTAATTTTAGCTAATATCATGAAAACTACTATTTCTACGAAAATAAACTTCGTAAACTAATTTATAGCTCATTAATCTAGCTTTAATTTGAGTGCTAATAGACATCTGTACGTCACATATTTCCTGAGATATAGATTTTTCAAAATAAATTAAGCTAACTACTGATATTTCAATATTTCAGTAATGAAATGTTGCTTTTTAAAAAGCTCTATTCTCGAGAACTATTGGACGTAAATAGCTCTATTAGGGATAGCTCTATTACATTTTAGCAAATTTACTCTACTTTAAATAATGTTCTCTTAGATTTTCTAGTGTTGTTGGTAGTTTTAAAGATATAGAGCTGCGAATAAAAAATTAATTATTTTTAACGTTCTGAAAAAGCCACCATTTTTTATTCACCCTACCTATACTTGGCAGACTCATCAATTTTGACTAGTAATTCAATAATCTAAATCTGACTAGTAATTGAAATGGAAATTTTCCATAATCGTTAGAATATTTTCCCTTTTATATTCCATATAATGTGAGCGATATAAGTGAAAATGATAAATTAATAATTCCCACTTGTTATTTTCAAATTTAAAAATGAACAAGCATAAAAATTATTTTATATAATTTCATTATTTGATAAAACTTTGAAAAGAATAATAAAGGTTGAAACAAATTGATATTTTAAGTTTTGAGTGCAGACAGCATTCCTACTTTCTAACCAGCCTGTATAAATATTTGCCGACCAGTACATGGTGAGATGTTAACTTTCTGAACCGCTCTCTCGCCATATCCTGTATTTTCTTCCTTACTTGTCTTAACGAAGAATGTCCTGTACAATCCTGTAAATTACTTCCATCTGTTCCCCATTTTCAAAATTTTAATCAACCATTTTTAAAGACCATCTGATAAAATAACTTAGATATATCTAAAAAGTATAACTTATATTCAAGAAAGGACAGATATTAGGGGTATTCATGATGTTGTGTTAAATGTTAAATGTTTTACCATGTTAAATGTTATAACTATAGGATTGTGAGCAGCCCTATTTGAAGTCATGTTAAACGTTAAATGCATAAAGGCCCCTAGCGGATTTTCTCAGCAACTTGTTTTATAAGCCTTTATG
>NW_027109697.1:468171-485378 GCF_000696795.3 Halyomorpha halys
AAATGTTTTGACCTGGGCAGAATAGCCTGTATGAAGTTTTTGGAATGATTAAATGATATGTTTCATAGTGAATTAAGTAGATTGTCCCTGAAGATGGCCGAATTGGCCGAAACGTTGGACGTGTAAAAGCAATAAAAGTTTTGAGACTATAATTTGGATAGTATTTTGAATTATTTAGTTAAGAAATTAATGTATACAATTTTTTTGGATACATAAAAAATTTCAATTTCTGTTGAATTTAAAATTAAGGTTTCCCTAATTGGTAGAAATATGCTTCATAAAATAAAATATGAAAAATTTCACTATACAATTATTTTTCTGACTTAATCTTTATTTTTTCTTATTTGGAAATAAAATGGATATAATTTTAAATTTTATATTACCTAAAAGAGTACTTGTAACATGTTTAAACTCTTATTATTCCTATCTTCCTACTATTTTAATTATTATATATATATGTATATATAGTTGACCGTAAAAGTTTAAATATAAAAAGATGGTCAGGATTTCGGTCAACAAAAGAACAAATAGTTTACAACTTAATTATTAATGTCCGACGTTTCGCCCCACTTTGCAGGGCTAAAAAGACAAAAAAAACTGTTCAAAGGTTGAAAAACCATTTTCATTTGCAACTCTATATCTTAAAAACTATCAACAACACTAGAAAATCTAAAAGAACATTATTTAAAGAAGAGTAAATTTGCTGAAATATTAGCCCTAACATAGCTATTTACGTCAAATAGTTCTCGAGATATAGCCTTTTAAAAAGCTGCATTTCATAATAAATGTACTAAGAAATCAGTAGTTAGTTGTATTTTGAGAAATATATATCTCAGGAATGTTTCGGCGTATCGATGTCTATTAGCAATCAAAGTAAAACTAGTTTAATGAGCTATAAAGTAGTTTATGACCTTTACCTTCGTAGGAACAGTAGTTTTCATGATTTTTGCTAAAATAAATTGGTTTACAGTTGTTCGGACAATAAGTTTGATTTATGAAAAATTTTATTTCAGAAACCATTGAACGTATAGATTTATTATTATAATTATTATTAGATTAAGAACATTATAGTGAAACATGAATTGTATTGAATTGTATTGTATTTCACTATAATGTTTATAATATGTAATTAAACTATGTATACTTACTAGTCAAAATTGATGTGTCTGCCAAGTATAGGTAGGGGGAATAAAAAATAGTGGCTGTTTCAAAACGTTAAAGAAAATTAACTTTTGATTTGGAGCTCTTTATCTTTAACACTACCAACAACACTAGAAAACCTAAGAGTGAATTTATTGTGGGAAATCTCAATAACCATTCAGCGTACAGATGTCTATTAGCACTCGAATTAAAGCTAGTTGAATGTATAACCGTAAATTTTGACTTATCCTTAGTTATATGTTTATCGTTTATAGTTGCCCACGCTCAGCGGAGAAGGGATGAGTTAAAGGAAAATAATAAAAATAAATAAATAAATATAATCATAATAAATATAAAAAAGATAAAACAATAAAGAATTACTCCTTAGGCGCCACGTTATTTTTTTCTTGGAAATAACGAAATCCCCGAAGCATTATGCCCACAATATAGCTAAAATATATCACTATATAAACAATTGTTGAATTATGACCACTGGCGAATACCTTTACATGTAGATAACAGAAAACCTAGGGGTGTTACCTATCCACCTGTTAAATTATCGTAATATTCCGTGAACAACACAAAAAAAAACAAAAAAACATAAGTAAATTAAAAAGTTGAAAGCAGAGAAAGAACAGCAAAACTGTATGCACAAAAGTTTAATAATACTAAGAAATCTATATGCAGAGAATGAAAAAGGAAAAAAAAAGAATTCTTATCAATTAATAAAACAATTAAAACTTATAGGTTGACTTAACCTTAACTTAATGCTTATCCTTTATAACTATACTTACATTATTATTCTCTTATCCAGGACATGCTGAAGAAACGTCACTGCACTATATCTCCACTTCAAGTGTTAATGACCGTCCATTCAAGTAAAACACCGTAATTTTGAAAAACAAAACATATATGACAACATTTCTCATATGGTGCTATTCCGGTTCAAACAGTAAAGACAGAGGGCCTTTAAACTATTACCACTTCACATTGAACAATCGTAACGTGTTCCAAAATCAAACTGTCACCTTCACTAAACCAAAACCCACTCGTCTGAACATACGTGTTCCAAAATCAAAACTGTCGCCTTCACAAAAACAAAACCCACTCGTTGAAAACATATCGCTCGTGTTTTGTTTTCACCATGGCAACAGTAACTTCTCTTGTCTATACAGATCTAGCCAGTGTTTTTATTTCACCATGGCAACCGTAAAAAATGTACTTTAAAGTAATTTATGGCGTTTATCTTCGTAGGAACAGTAGTTTTGATGGTATTTTTGACTAGTGATTACACGCAGTTTTCATTAAAGTAATAAAAAATTAGTGTGACATTTCTGACTTTTTTTTTCACCATGCGATTTGACTCTTTGATTATGCCCAAAAAAACGAAACTCGACGGATCGGCCACAAATTCCAACCTGAACCAGCCAATCCAAATAACTCATCCACTTGGGCTTGCGCGAGTTTGACAAACGTACAGAGGTACCTTTTGATAGTATTTTTATATACGTTTGAACAAGTTTGTACTTTAATCTCACTGATTGGCACACCAGCTCACTTTCACCGATATTTTATAATAATGTTTCCATTTACTTTATGTTTGAAAAACGGCCATTTCCTTTTCCTATAATGGCCGCTTGAGATGCGTTGGAATGGATTTGTAGAGAAGTTGAAAGGAAACCTATCTCGGAGTTACGTGCCTGAGTAAACTGCTTTTGTAGGCATTGGGACGGAATTATGTAACATTGGACTGAAGTAGCAATTGTCCCTCTTATACAACTGTGGTTCAAGTCGCTGGTAGTTGTCGTTGTCTTCGATACCATTTTTGTCACTTCGTATTTTTAGCCACAGTGAATTGGGTCAGTAGTTACGAAATTGCGGTTCGTGGGATTAACGATATTACACAAATTAACGCTTGGTTCTGTCTGTCGTCATACGCTTTGTCTAAGGAGTTGGTATATTTGATCTTTGTCTTATTTTCACTTTTACTCTATCTTTTGGGCAATAATAAGATTGTAATAAAAATATTATAAATTTGGTATAGACCCTGTGGTTTTTTAAAAAATAATATAAAAAATGGACGTATATAAACCTTTCCAACCATCCTAATCCTTTGGGTAAAATCTTATCGAGTTCCACCCAACCCTACAACCCATCTAGAAGGTTGAAACGGCAGTGGCCAAGAGACTTATTGTAAAATAAAAATGGACAATTAGAGTTCTGGCAATGGTCAGATTCTCCACTCAAGTTGAGTGTTTGCGGCTTTAGCGCACTTGCTCAGCCTCCACTGGCTCATTACCAGTGATGCGGCGAGAGGGATGCGCTGGGATCTCTTGAGCTCTGCTCTACCCCTCACACGTGGGGGATAGAGTGGGCTCAGGGATCCTCAGGTCGATTGTGTAAATATTGTATATATTATTTTATCATTATGTTATTTTATTTATTTATTTTTCATACAGATAATTTGATTATGTTCATTTTGTTTATTCTTCTGTTTGTATATATTTTAAGAGAGGTTTTTTTTTTTTTTTTTTTTATTCATTTATTTATTTATTTGTATTCTTATTTTATTTTATTTTAGAATGAATGTGATCATTCATCACTATTACCTATTGCCCACAATTGTGTGGCAGATTGTAATATCTATGAATAAATAAAAAGTATCAAAAAAAAGTACTAACTATGATACTTTAAGATATTTATTAATGATGAATATGATAATTTGTGATAATTATAAGGATAATTTAAGTTAATGAAAGTTATGATAATTATTTAATGATAATGTATAATATTCAAACCAGATTCATATATGGAAATCCATGTGTTGGTGCTGAAACATATAGTGCAAGAAACCAGGGGGAAAAAAAGTAAGTTATTTCACCCCAACTTTGGATTACTTTAATGAAAACTATGTATAATTACTAGTCTAAGTTTATGAGTCTGCCAAGTATAGGTAGGGGGAATAAAAAATGGCGGCTGCTTAAAATCCTTAAAACATCATTACATTTTCATTCTCAGCTCTATATCTTAAAAACTACCAACAACACTAGATAATCTAAGAGAACGTCATTTAAAGAAGAGTTATTTATGTCTAATAGTTCTCGAGATATATTCTTTTAAAAAGCAGCATTTCATAATAAATGTAATAAAAAATCAACAGTTAGTTGTATTTTGAGAAATATATAAGAGTTTTTTTTTTAATTGTGTTCATTTATTTTATTTTAGTATGTATGAGATTATTAATCACTATTACTTATTCCCCACAACTGTGTGGGATATTGTAATATCTATCAATAAATAAAAATTATTTATTAAAGCATTAAAAAAAAATTGGACCTGTCCGTTTTAACTGTTATTGAATGATTTCTAGTTCAAGGTGATTTGTATTTTAAAACAGCTTAAAAGACGTTTAAACTAAAACGTTTAAAAGAGCTTCTACACGTTTGTACGTTACAAATTCTCGCATGTTCAAGCGAATTCGAAAATTGTAAAAATTCATTAATTAATTAAAACACATAAATCACAAGCATTTGTCACTTAGCAGCTTTAAAACAATATTAACTGAATAACTATGTGATGATGTACTACAAGCTATCTTTTATTTGTGCCCAAAAATCGACACCCTAGTGATCGGTCACAAGTTCAGCCAGACTTATATCATTCAATAAAAAATAATCCATACACACGCTTGCGCTGACGCGATTTTGCCATTGTTTGGCAAACGTGTAAATCAGATTGATACCTACGTTTGTTGTTTCTTTTGATTACCAAGCATTTTTACCAGTCTGCGGAAAGTGTTAAAAATATTAGTAAAACTACTACTCCTATGAAGATAAACGTCATAAACTACTTTATAATACGTTTAAATACCTTTAATGCCAGAGCTGGCAAACATCTGTACGTCTTATATAACCTGAGATATTGTTTTTTATAAATCCAAAACGTCTGTTCGAACAACTAGAGATTGACAGTTTGTGAATTCATTTTATCGAATATTATGAAAACTACTACTCCTACGAAGATAAGCGCCATAAACTACTTTATAGTACATTAAACTAGCTTTAATGCAAGTGCTGGCAGACATCTGTACGTCAAATACTTCTTGTGATATTGTTTTTCATAAATCCAAAAAGTATTTTAGAATAATTAGAAATCAACAGTTTGTAAATTCATTTTGTCGAATATCATGAAATCTTCTATTCCTACCAAGCTAAACGTCATAATAGTACATTAACCTAACTTTAATTTGAGCACTAATAGACATCTGTACATCAAATAGTGTTTGAGATTTCTTTTAGATTTCATTTGAAATTTTTTCTCTCGGTTTATAGTTTTATAAACATAATTTTTTAACTATTTCATAAAATATCTAGTGATGTTCTATTTATTCCAGTCGTTAAGCACGGAGCTTAACACGTACAGAGAATCAATTTTTATCTATACTGCTGAAATTGTATGCCTGTTATCTCATGATAAGAGGCTTCGAGACTTTTAATAGATCCTCATATAGACCTGTAGGGAAATGAACTGTTTCGTCTGACAGGTTACACAATGTAGTAACGAACGATGGACATAAAACTGAATTTAAGTCTTTAAATCTCTAATTAAATAAAATAATTACTTAAACTGTTGTGATCTCCCACCCAGCCAATTCACCGGACTTTGCCCTAACTGATTTTCACTTTTTTCGGCTCCTTCAAAACTCTATTAGCAGGAAACACTTTAATTCGTTTCAGGACTTTAAAAAGCACATCAAGGAATTCATTGCACAAAAATCTGAGAAGTTCTGGGAGGACGGAATTAAATAATTACATGTAATAGATCAAAATTGGTCATATATAATTCATTTTTTTTTAATCATTTATTTATTGATATTTACAACTGTATAACATATATACAACAAGTAAATTTGCTGTAGGTGAAATAGTGACATGATACAAACATGTGAAGAATCTAACCATTGATAGAACTCCAATAACATTTCTAGAAGAGAAAATCCCGAGGCCATCTTCTTTTCAGACGCCTAGGAGGATTATTAGGTAATGAAGGAAAAGCCAGGTTAGAAACTAGTGGATTTGGGTGGTTGGGAAGTTTTCCATGGAAGGAATGATATCTGGTTCTGGCCAAATCGGCAACATATGGGACATTGAGGTCCTGATGGATGACTTGCTTTGTGACAAAGTAAGGAGCATTAAGGATTTTACGAAGGATTTTGGACTGTAAGGATTGGATTCGAAAGGAATTAGATGGTTTAGTGGAGCCCCAAAGCTCAACTTCGTATGTCCAGATAGGACTTATAATAGTCATGCAGATCAGTCTTTTGTAATGGATTGGCAATTTAGACCGTTTGTCTAGTAAATATTGCAATAGTCGGAATCGACGAGCAGTTTCCTGTCTTTTCAGTCTTGTATGAGGATACCATGTCAGTCGCTATAATTGATTAAAAAAGTTTTTATTGAAATCACCAGTAAAACCCGCTACCAACTTATTTTACAACCCGAGACATTCTTATTACTAATTGTAGTTTATTTTTGATTATATCTCACCATTATTTTTGAGTTACCACATTGATGGACCAGAAAATAAAACGCTTTTTATATCTTGGATCCATCATAAGTTTTTAGTTTTTTTTTGCCTATATATGGAGTACATATTAAGGGCAAGTATTGCGAATGCGCAAAATTTCGAGTTCTAGTTTTTAGACGGAAATATACGTTTTGACATCGTCATGGTAGTACTGTCACGAAAGTGAAAAAGGACTGTCATTTCTGTTACTGTCATTACATAACTGTAATGGTCAATTTCATCGCCCTTTTACCATTACTATTGATAAGGTTGAAACTTTGAATGGAATCAATTTGAGCTTAGCTTGAGCAATCAAAACACATCAAACCCAATCGGCTTTTACGACTGTAATGCGGTAAGCATGTTTACTGATAAAGTGTGACAGTGCTGTGTGCATATATATGTAATGTAATAGACAGGTTCTAACCCTCATTGCATAATAGAAATGATAAGAATGAGGAAGAGCGAAGTCGTGTAGTACGTCTTGAATCAAGATTATGTCAGCGAGTCATTGAGACACGATCAGTCATTCACCTCCTTTTCATCATCTCCGATCGTGTACAAACGTATATCTAACCTTCTTAGTTCTGTATGAAAGTGTTTAATGTTAATTAATACTGTTTGTTCAATATAAACCAACGTGAAAATAACATAAACAAATCTGAAAGTAATGGTTTTTTTTTTTATCTTTATTGGAATTTACAACTATATATAATTTTTCAGGCGCCTCGGAGGATTATCAGACATGGAAGAGGAAGCAAGGTTAGAAACTAGTGGGTTTGGATGATTAGGGACTTTATAATTATAGGAATGATATCTGGTTCGGGCTAGATAAGTTAAAAATGAAACATTAAGGTATTTACGGATGATTTTATTTGTGACAAAGTAGGGAGCATTGAGGATTTTATGAAGGATTTTGTATTGTAAGGATTGAATAAGAGAGGAATTCGAAGGTTTAGTGGAGCCCCAAAGCTCATCTCCGCACGTCCAGATAGGCCTTATTACAGTCATGTAGATCAGTATTTTGTGATGGATTATAATTTTAGACCGTTTGTCTAGTAAGTGCTGTAATATTCGAAATCTATGTGCAGTTTCCTGTCTTTTCAGTTGTGTGAGGATTCCAGGTTAGTCCTTTGTTCAGACGTAGTCCAAGGTAGCAGACCTGTTCGATAGGGGTAAGAGCAACATTATTAAAGGATACTGTATGGTTTACGATTAAAGTAATGGTAAGTACAAATTACGATAAAGGAAAGTAATGGTAGCGTACAATATAGGATCAGGAAAAAGTTTTGATTTTATAAATTCTAAGAGACTAGATAATGAAAAACAACAACAAAAACTATAATATTAAAAGATATTTCTTTATAATCGAATATATTAATAATACAGTGAATTTTAAAACTGACTATAAACATAATGTATAATCTTGGTAATCCGAAATAATTAATGCAGAGGGGTGTTCGGATTACAGAAAGTATTAGTAAAAATGTTGTGAAAAATCCAACAATTTGAATGTACGTTACTATTTTTATTTATTTAATTTTAGTTAAGTTTAATTAATTAAGTTTTAAAATTTCTTTTAAGTCCCTAATAATGGTCGGTGATGGTTTAAATTCTAAGATTGTTCATTAATTAGTAGAAAAATGTATAAACAAAAATTTTAAAAATACTCTTTGTATGGATTTATTTAAAACGTAATGAGTTCACCAAAAAAATTTATACTATACATATTTCTACCATTAATTAAATTAGTTTTCTTCCCATTCACTACAAAAAATTATTATATACTACGATAATCAGACCAATTTAGACTTAGGAATTGAGCTTTGGGGCTCTACTAAACCATCAAATTCCTCCCGCATCCAATCCTTACAATCCAAAATCCTTTGTAAAATCCGTGATACTCCTTATTACGTCACAAATAAATTCATCTACAAAGAACTTAACATCCCTTTCGTAGCAGATTTGGCCCGAAATAGATATGCGTCTTTTCATTCCAAAATCTTTCCCCATCCTAACCCATGAGTTCTTAATCTCTCATCCTTAACAATCCTGATTTATCTTTTAAGAAGATGGCAGATTCCTTTGTAAGGAAGTATTGTTACTAGACCGACGGTTGCGCAAGGAGGTGATTTGGTCAGAATCAAGCCCGATCGCTAGATTTTTACCCAATTTAGGATACCCAATTTATGAGGCTGGGTGTACCCCGAAGGTCTTCTGAACCCACAGGGCTAACTTAATGGCTAAGGTAACAATAATTATGTGCTACAGCCGGATTCCAATCCGGGTCCTTGGAGGGGGTAACTCATTGATAAGGCAATTACTGAGATTACACTGTATAAACATGAAAGTAGCTATAGACTCTGTAGATCCTTATTAAAAAAATAATAATGATAATAACGAAATAAAAATAAACAAGAATAACTATTTATTTTATTGAAAGTTGATCCAATTAATTATCAACTATTCTAAATAATTTTTGAAATGCCAGCTTCCCACGGACCGTCAAGTCCACAGGCTGCTAATTCGATCCATCCAATCAAGAAACATCGTCCATCAACCGATCGACAAGAGGTTGATGGAGCCATGTACAAGGTGGTGGAGATCACTAAACGGATCCATCATACACGCTTCTAATTTTAGATCTGCCCCCGGGGCTAAGCTACTCCTTGATCTAACGGTAACTCGCAACCGTTTCCTCTTTAATCTAATATATAAAAATGAATATTTATTTGTCCATACTTCATGAACTGTCATACCGTTCATCCGATTGTCATGGGACATTTTGCTAAATGTTTAGAATTTTCACGGGAAGATTATATTATATAGAAGGAAATATGTGAAAAATGCATCCCTTTCCTTAAGGAAAAATTCCGCGAGACCTTCGGAGAGAGAATTCATCGGGTCAAAGAAGAATTGATGAAGTTCCTTGAAAGAACAGACTTCACCTGCTTCGAGGAGGTATATGCATTGACATCGACGTATCCGTAAGATATGGAGTGGAAAGGGGAAAAAAGAAAATATATGAAAAACGCGTCCCTTTCCTTAAGGGAAAATTTCGCGAAACCTTCGGAGAGAGAGAGTTGAGGCCTCTGGTTTGGAACTCGCGGAACAATACCAGATAGAACAAGGAGCTTCTTAAAAGGCCTAGGTGTTAGCATTGGGGATATTGCCATCTTGGCGGAAAATATTATTTTGGACTGTCTGGGGATCATACACCATCACCTGCATGGGAATTAGCTCGGAGGTTTATTGTTTTTTTTATTTATTTTAGTAGGTGAACCTATCGATTTGCGTGTTTTAACTTATTTATTCATTAAATTATTTTATTATTATTATTATTATTTTATTTTTTACTTATTTATCCAATCAAGTATTTCTTTTAACCAACTTTTTATTATATTTTCCTTTAAATCTATGTATTAGTTTTGTTTTGGTAAAATGTATTTATTTGTTTGATCTATTGCTGTGACTAGTATTTCTCTGGTTTGATCTCACATCGCTGTCAAATGGGGAATTTGTTTAGTGGGTCACTGGGGAGGATCTGAGAGGGGGAATTTGTCGATTAAATGAAATAAAAATTGTGAAATGGAAGGGACAAGAAAGGGAAAGAAAAAAGGAATAAATAGAAATATTTGTATTTAGTGTGGAGACTGGAATTTA
This sequence comes from Halyomorpha halys, assembly GCF_000696795.3. NCBI lineage: Eukaryota > Metazoa > Arthropoda > Insecta > Hemiptera > Pentatomidae > Halyomorpha > Halyomorpha halys. The sequence goes on from NW_027109697.1 coordinate 478,540, forward strand.
TTGTAAAAGAAAACTAGGGGCAAACAAATATTTTCTTTCTTTTTTATTATATCATGTAAAAATATGTAATTTATATATGTCCGATCACGGATTGATCAGTATACTGTGTAATGTAGCAACCCAATGTATTTGGCCAGCATGAATAAATAAATGAATGAATAAATGAATAAAGCATTTCTCTCTCTATTATATTATTATTATATTATATTATTATAGGCTGGCCCGATTTTTTTTTTTTTTTTTTTAATAATTTATTTATCAAATTTTAGAGTTTTTGGAACATAGCTTGAAAGGTATATATTTTTTTCATGATATGGTCCTAATCGATTTGTCTCTTTTTGAAGAATAAAAAAAAATATTACTTTAATTATATTATTTCAAAATTTTTTGAGACAAGGTAAATTTTTATTAATTAAATCAATATTATATCCAATATCAGTCTCAACACTTTATTTATTCATTTGTCCTACGTTTCGGCCTTTCCAGCCATCTTCAGGGATATCTTCAATATAAAAATCCTTCTCACATAAATTATTATTTTCTATTTGCAGGCTATTCTGCCCAGGTCAATTTCTTTATTTAAAGTTAAAACCTCATTTATTTAAATTTTAAAACCATTCATTTATTTATTCTATAAGATTTTCCACAGTATCAAATATGGTGTGGTGTTTGATACTGTGGACAATCTTATAGAATAAATAAATGAATGGTTTTAAAATTTAAATAAATGAGGTTTTAACTTTAAATAAAGAAATTGACCTGGGCAGAATAGCCTGCAAATAGAAAATAATAATTTATGTGAGAAGGATTTTTATATTGAAGATATCCCTGAAGATGGCTGGAAAGGCCGAAACGTAGGACAAATGAATAAATAAAGTGTTGAGACTGATATTGGATATAATATTGATTTAATTAATAAAAAATATTACTGTTTAATGATTTTTTATTCACTTAAAATAAACATACTAAATAAAAAAACATAATGAGGATTTCAATAAAGTAGGTCAACAAATAGTTTTTAGGAAAAACCAAATCATATTCGTTCTTAGGATAATCTAAAAACCCTCAGATAAATTTTTTCAATGAAATTAAAAAATTGTTGAAAAGCTGAATGACTCCTCTTTTAACCTACATTAATTAAAAATTTATATTTAATGCCCTTATGAGGGCGAAATATTGTTTTTAAATAAAGATAACGTTTTATTTTATAATAGGTTAGTTAACAGTGAAAATTTGAATTTCATCAAAGAATACTCAAGTTCAGATAATTTAAAAAAAAAATGATACATAGTAATGAGTCAATAGTTGATGATGGATATATACATAAATAACTGAGATGGTTAGGAGTGCGGTCAATGAAGAACTCAAATAAATATAAACCTATTTATGAGGGCTAACGTTTCGGCCAGAAATTCAGACTTTCATCAGGGCTAAGAACAAAAAACAACAATGAGTGAAAGGAATCACAGAATAATAAGAAAATAGTGAACAATATATTATACATAAATAAATAAATACATTTTGTTTCAACACTATTTTTATGTATATATATTGTTGATTATTTTCTTGTCATTCATTGTTATTTTTTGTTCTTAGCCCTGATGAAGGCCTTGAAATTCTGGCCGAAACGTTGGCACTAATAAATAAGTTTTAACTTATTTGTCCATTCTAGATTCCAAACACATAATCCAAGATCACCAGTTTGGATTTCGAACATCCTACTCCATTATCCAGCAATACCATCGTGTGGTTGATGTAGTCTCGTCTTCATTGGAGCGCGGAATGAACTGTGCGGGAGTCTTTCTTGATGTAGAACAGGCTTTTGATCGAGTCTGGAGAACGGAAGACTGAAAAGACAGGAAACTGCTCGTCGATTCCGACTATTACAACATTTACTAGACAAACGGTCCAAACTTCCAATCCATTACAAAAGACTGATCTACATGACTATTATAAGGCCTATTTGGACATACCGAGTTGAGCTATGGGGCTCCACTAAGCCATCGAATTCCTCTCGAATCCAAATCTTACAGTCCGAAATCCTTCGTAAAATCCTTAATGATCCTTAATTTGTCACAAATCAAATCATCCATCTGGACCTCAATGTCCCATATGTTGCCGATTTGGCCAGAACCAGATACCAATCCATCCATAATGACCTTCCGAACCACCCAAACCAACTCGCTTCTAACCTGGCTTCTCCTTCGCTACCTAATAATCCTCCTTGGTGTCTGAAAAGAACATGGCCTCGAGATCTTCTCCTTTAGAAATGTTTTTGGAGTTCTATCAATGGGTATATTCTCCACATGTTTGTATCATGTCATAATATCACTTACAGCAAATTTACTTGATGTGTATATATGTATACAGTTGTAAATAACAATAAATAAATTATTAAAAAAAACTTTATTTATGTTCTCCTTTGACCGCACATCCAACCATCTTCTCATTTGTAAATGCATAGTAATTTATTACATAGGTACAAAAATTACTTATCTAAAAGGATGAGATAGCTAAAGTTTCATCTTCGTTAGAGAAACCTGCAGTGATCTTTCGAAATAGTAATCGACTTCTAAGGCAGGGCGAGAGGTTTCTAGTGACTCACAAATCCTGAAGGACGTCCGGGAATCTTTGGGATGAAGTAGGTGCTGTACAACGCAGGTGCTTTATGATATCTTGAGTCAGGAGGAACGAAAAGTTTCACAGATCTTGAATTAGTCTTGAAAAATATTTGGAATTTTTTGAATTTCCTCAAGCTAACATGTTTTGTACTTTCACTTGTCTATATATGAAATATATAGTAAGGAAAAATATTGCGATCATGTCAAATTTCTAATTCAAATTTTCGCTATTAATACTTTTTTTGAGGTCCCCTGAGTCCAAAAAAACTAGTTTCACAAAATGGTCACGTAATTACGTAATTAAGTTGAGTATTATAATGGATAATGGGAAATGTATTATAAAGTAGTTTATTACCTTCTTAAAGGTACTATTCTTATCATATTTGCATATGAATGTGAATCTCTGAATATCTCCTGTGAAGATAAGCTTCATAAGCTATTTTATAGCACATTAAATACGAACATATGTCTGCCAGCACTCATAATAACGGAAATTTAACATATTATAAAGTAGTTTATGACACTTATCTTCGGAGAGGTAGTAGTTTTTATGATATTCGCGTATGAATATAAATTTGGCAAATGAAAATTTGTCCGAACAACTATAAATCAGTTTATTTTAGCAAATATCATGAAAACTACTACTCAACCGATAATTAACGTCATAAACTACTTTATAGCTCATTAAACTAGCTTTAACTTGAGTGCTAATAGACATCTGTAGGTAGAATGGTTTTTGAGATGTAGATTTCCCAAAATAAATTAACTGATTACTGCTTTAGTTATTTTGTAATAAAATGTAACTTTTTAAATTATATTTTTTAAACTTTATAAAACTGTATCTCGAGAAATATTGAACGTATAAGCTCTATTAGGACTCATATGTTAGTAAATTTACTCTACTGTAAATGATGTTCAATTAGTCATTCTTGTAACGGCTTTATTAATTCAGAGTTTGTCCGTCATTAACGCAGTATCCATTAGGCGTTTGATTTTCCACAGTACTAATCTTTCAGTAGATTTTTAAGAAATCTCGAGAGCTATTGGACGTAAATAGCTCTTAGGGTTAATATTTCAGCAAATTTAATCTCCTTTAAATAATGTAGTTTTATATTTTCTAGTGTTGTTGGTAGTTTTTAAAATATAGAGCTCTGAATGAAAAATTAATGTTTTTTAGGTTTTGAAACGGCTGCCATTTTTTATTCTCCCTACCTACACTTGGCAGACTTATCAATTTTGACTATTAATTATACATAGTTTTCATTAAAGTCAAAAATTGGGGTGAAATAACTGCCTTTTTCTCCTCTTGGACTCTGGTACTAAAAGGGCGCTTGTACTGCATCCACCTGTTTGTGTTCAGTTGCAATTGTCTTAGAACTGCAAACAGTTAAGTTCTCTTTTGTGTTTTAATTAATTTAATAATTTTTTCCAACCTCAACATTCAATAATTAACTATTGTTATTTTACATTTCTATCGATTTAGTGTAGATCCATTATTTCAAATCTTAATTAACTTTAACAGTTTAATTTTATATTTTACATTGCAAAAATGTATATTTATAAAGGCATTATGTGTCTAGGTAATTAAATTAACTTTAGTGATAAAAATTTTAAAACGAAAGTTGAATTTCTAAGTTATGCAGTAATATTTATATAGTTTTATTATATATAAGTTTTGTCACCTGCAAACTATTTTTCTGATATTTATGTTTCTTTTCAAAATGAAATTCGAATGGGATAACCAATAAAAATCAAAAAGACACACTCCAGCATGTGGATATCGACGTTAGTTGCTTCCTTGTTCACCAAGCATTTGTACTTACCTTGGATTTGTGGCAAGTGGTAAACGTGTAGATCCAGCATAACATGCCAAAGACTTATATAAAAATCTACCTTTTATACTGCTCAGTCAATGACTCTCGAGTTTAAAATTTTTATTTAGTCATTTGTCGAAGTTATTAATTTTTTTAAAGTTCATTGCCCGACTTCCTTATAATGTTGTGTAAGCGTCGCACGTTTTTATCGGAAAAAAACTCTCACAGTTATTCCTTGCACGATCGGAGAAACAGAGCGAGTTTCGCAACAAGGAGATAGGATCGACTCGGGCACAAAGAGCTAATTGGAAAGGAGAAATTAAGCCCGTGTGAGAACCATCTGCATGAATCATTCCTGAACGATTATAATTGTTATGAAATTACAAAAATTATACGCTTTTCATCTCTCGAATCTCGATGCCATCTCGGTCCCTCACATTGAATCTGTCACGGCCTATAATTCTTTGTTTTAACTCTTAATGATTTTAATGTAATAATTAAGTCATTGTTAAAGCTACCTCAAATCGACTATGTCTATTTGTTGGAAGGCTTTAAAAATGAACAAAAAAAAACAAACTGGCTCGGATTAAACATTTATTTGGTTCAATTTATACATGGTAAAAAAAACAACTAAAAACTAACATAAACAAAATATACAAGTAAAAATAAAAATGCCTTTCAGATAAAAATAAAATTAGATAAATAAATTAAGAAAACAAAAGAGACAAATTTACAAACAATATAAATATGTAAAATAAATACTGCTCGACGAAACGTTTGCTCCACTCCGATAGATCCGAGGAAGAGTGCTGTCGAGGTGGGGTGCAGCTCTTGTTGCTAAATAAATCGATGCAATGGTCCAGAGTTGGTGTAGTGGCTCATTGATGGTCCGAATATCCAACAGTAGTTTTGTATTAGGCGAGCCGACAAAATGAACGCAGACAGGGCTGGTTACATACGTTCCTTGGGTTCACTAATTATCCGGAACTCATATTAAATTCGAAACGGAGAAAAGGTCTGGTTTCGAACTGTAGTGACGACTAAAACACTCAACCAATGTCCAAACTATTAAACTATAAACGCAGACAGGGCTGCTGAGGACGCTATCAGGGCCACTAATTAGTCGCAACTGCTCTAAAAAACTAAGATGGTCGGTCCGTTGCTAGGTGACGCCTCTTAGCAACAATTATCACCCCTAGCAACTGTCTCTATTACTCATTATTACAAACAAATATAATTACATATTTTTTTTTCTTTTCAAATAACTAAATCTAAATAAAACAATACAAATAAAAATATTTACTCAGATTTAGTTTATTAATCTAATATATTGCTCAATATGAAACTGAGTATATTTAAATTTCCATTGGAGCTCTTCTTTATGTATTTTAACCCTTAAACCGTTAGTCAGTATGACAATAAAACAAAGATTGACATTCAGATTGATCGTTTAGAGGTAAGAGTGAAGGATTACCGTGACCCTAAAATTGCCATGGATACGATATTTATTTATCAATGATTCATTCATAAATCTTCATTCATTCATAAAGCTATAGCTAAAATTGCCATGGATACGATATTTATTTATCAATGATTCATTCATGAATAAGGTTCGTATCCATGGCAACATTACTTATTAGTTTCAATTATAGCTAAATTTGCCCATTTCTGGTTTCACTATATTCTTGGAAGGTAATGCCAAAATTATTGCCAAACAATCTTTGGATTTATTACGAATCGTAGAGGTCCTCCACAATATTCCTATACTTCGATGTCTCATTTACAAGCTTCTGTCGAATCAGTCTTCGTCATTGAATCAGTTTGACTTTCATTCCGACTGACAAAAACAAACAAGCATTTTGGGTGCGTAGTTAAAAAAGTATACATTTTTTCATTGTTATTTATTTATCGATTTGTCTCTTCCTGAAGAATAAGAAAGAAGTATTACTGATTCTATAAGAATGATTTTTTATTCACAAATAATTTTTAAAAATATGATGAGGATTTCCGTAAAGTAGTTTAACAAATATTTTTTAGGTAAAAGAAAATCACATTGGTTCTGTCTGAAACCCTCATACCATTTTCTAAACAAATTAAAAAAATAGAAAATTTTCACTTTGATTTATTTCGAGGAATTTGTTTTCTTCTTAATAAGGTACCATCGTTCATAGCTCATCCGTATTTTATCCAATTACTACGTTAATACAACTATTGGAAAGCTGAATGTATCCTTTTTTAACAAAATTTAGATGTAATCCTTATAAACCTTTCAAGCGTTTTATTATATATCTCCGATTATAATTTATTTAATTAGATCTGGATTGTAGAGCCCTAAACCACTGTCATATTAGATCTGGATTGTAGAGCCCTAAACCACTGTCATATTAGATCTGGATTGTAGAGC
>NW_027109697.1:485633-486173 GCF_000696795.3 Halyomorpha halys
GCCCTAAACCACTGTCATATTAGATCTGGATTGTAGAGCCCTAAACCACTGTCATATTAGATCTGGATTGTAGAGCCCTAAACCACTGTCATATTTGGTCTGGATTGATTGAGCCCTGTTGAAGTTAATTCTATATTTTCATTTTTCAAAATAAATGAAAGACGAAAATTTTGGGCTAGACAAAATTTATTTTCATATGTTTTCGAAAATTCATTTTAAATTCATTTCCTGAGTTTTTAAAACGAATATTAACTTTATTTCACTCCTAAAAACTCTTTGACAGGCCAGTCATTCTAAATTGTTTCAATACAGTGCTAATATTGAATCACAATGAGGGTTATTATATAATAACAAGGGATAGGATTTTTATGTGCTAAAAAATCTGAAATATGTACATAAATATGTGCTAATAAATTGTCAAATATTTAAAAAAATATGTATTTATAAATTATGTATTATTCAACAATATAAATTACTAATTAATTAGTAATTTTATAACTTAAAAAAAGTTATATAAATATGTATTCATATATATTATAT
>NW_027109697.1:486553-489524 GCF_000696795.3 Halyomorpha halys
AATTGAACAAATAATTTAAGGAAATATGTGATTCAGGACAGAATACCTAAAAATATGTTAAAAATAACAAATATTTCAGAAAATATGTGATTTACTACAAAATATGTAAAAAAAGGCCAAATATTTAAAAATATGTAAAATAAAAATGGTTTCTTTTGGCCAGTCTTGAAACATCTTTAGTAAGGAATCGACGATATCATGGTCAGGTAAAAATATGTGAAAACATAAAAATCCTATTCCTACTTATAACATTTTACATTTAACACATCATCATGAATACACCTATTATTACAATTCAATTCTTTCTTTCACCTGAGCTTTGCCTAAAACATAAACCTATTCATTATAAATATTATCTGGTCAGGTTCGAACAATGTTATCATTATAACAAAATATTTACTCTGCTAAACATAATTTATCTTATTATATCTTATACAGTGCATTGATTGCAAAGAGATATAAAATACTTATCAAGCCATAGAGGAAGTTACAGCGAGCGGAGAAAGTTGAATGGATGTTATGATAACTGGTTATCGATGATTGAAATATCGATTATCTGCCAGCTGACCAGGAGCAGATAAAGTACAATTATTTGCCAAAGAGCTATTAATTCTCGCAAATGAAATCAAAACCAGTTGCACGCGTTCACTTTCTACCGCTCTCTCTGCATAACGATCCTTCATATCTCCGCCGGCTCTCCGCTTTCTGAGATTTCCCTTAGGTTGATTTTCTCTTTTTAGAAAAAAATAAATTATGATATAAGAGTAAATATAAAAAAAAAAATGAATAAAAAATTCAAAAATATAAACAATTAATATTAACCAATTGCTACCAATCCAATCACACGTTTGACAAACTAAGCCATATTCGCGCATAACCAAGCATGTAGATGGGTTTTTTTGGATTGGCTGGTTTAAGTAGCCATAAATTTGTGCCCGACCCGTTCAACTTTGTATATTTTCAAATTCTATCGATTCGGTATAAATACATTGTTTCAAATTTTGTTAAGTAATTTTACATCTAGGTTATGTAGTACTATTTTTATGAACTTTTTTCATCTTCAAAAATCTTTTTCACCTTGCTAATATTAACGTTTTCTTCTCAACTTTATTCTTTTCAAAACCTTCAAACGTTTCGACCTCTCAGGTCATTTTCAAGGATACCTTTATTTTGCTATCATTTTCTTTTTTAAAAAACTTAAAGTTTGCTAATATAAATGAAAGAAAGAAGAGAAGTGGTTATTAAAAGTTTTAAATTATAGAAAGAATTATCTGGATTATCACTCTAGGAAGTCTGGTGAGTCAATTCTTTTAAAATTTTTTTCATATGGGAAATCATGAGGTGATTTTTATTGTATAAAATAAAATATATAAGGATGAAGATTGGTGTTATATAGGTTTTATTATTGTTATAGGTTTTTATAGTGCATGAATATGGGAAAGTGGTCCCGAAACGTTGTACAATGTCATGAATAAATAAATAATAATTTATTTCAAATGATGGAAGTAATTAACCTAAAAAAATTTTAAAAGAAAGAATTATATAGAAGAATTTATAGATGGGACAAAGGAAATTAGCCGGAATTTTTAAGTTTTTTAAAAAAGAAAATGACAACAAAATAAAGGTAAACTTGAAAATGACCTGAGGGTCGAAACGTTGGAAGGTTTTGAAAAGAATAAAGTTGAGGAAAAAAGGATCAAATTTGTTTTTAAATAAACTAAACCACTCTCAAACAAGAATATATTAATAAAAATTAAATTAACGTTTTCTTTCATTAGTTAATGCTTATCTTCGTAGGGATAGTGGTTTTTATGATATTGGGATATGAATGTGAAATTTTGTCTGAATATCTAGAAATTTATTAAATACTTTAGCAAATATGTAAACTACTATTATTTTTAAATGTCTATATCTTAAAAACCATTTGACGTACAAATGTCTATTAACACTCAAATTAAAGCTAGTTTAATGGACTATAAAGTAGTTTCTAACGTTTATCTTCGTAGGAGCAGTAGATTTCATGTTATTTGCTAAAATAAATTTATTTATATTTGTTCAGAAAATAAGTTTGATATATGAAAAAATATATTTCAGGAACCATTAGAAGTACAGATGTCTACTAGCATTCGAATTAAAGCGAGATAAATTTGCAATAAAATAATGTATAACGTTTATCTTTTTTGTAGGAATAGTATTTTTGTGAAATTTGACAAAATAAATTCACAAAATGTTAATTTCTAGTTGTACGGGTAAAATGTTGGATTTTTGAAAAAATGTATCTCAGAAACAATAAGACGTAAAAAATGTACTGCAATATTAGCAATTAGTTAATTTATTTTGATTATATATTATATCATAGAAACTATGTGGCGTACATATGTCTAGTAGCTCTCAAGTTAAAGCTAGTTAAATTTACTATAAAATAGTTTATAATGTTTATCTTTTTAGGAGTAGTAGTTTTTATGATATTTGACAAAATAAACTCACAAAATGTTAATTTCTAGTTGTACGGATAAAATGTTGGATTTTTGAAAAAATGTATCTCAGAAACAATAAGACGTAAAAAATGTACTGCAATATTAGTAGTTAGTTAATTCATTTTGATTATATATTATATCATAGGAACTATGTGGCGTACAGATGTCTGTTAGCTCTCAAGTTAAAGCTAGTTAAATTTACTATAAAATAGCTTATAATGATTATCTTTTTAGGAGTAGTAGTTTTTATGATATTCGTATATAAATATAAATTTTGCACATGTAATTTAAAAAAATAAAATAAATGATCTAAAAAAAAAATTTTTATGTTAGGAGTATCTGGAATGCGTAGATGAGTCTATAAGTGTAAACCGAAAAGATACCACCATTACAATAATTTACTGCTTAGTGCAGTTCGAATGTAAAAAATTGAGGAAGAAGTGAACGGAATGAGTGAATGAATTAGATAAATAGCAAAACAAAGAGCTAACTAG
>NW_027109697.1:489574-500040 GCF_000696795.3 Halyomorpha halys
TATATAAACTATCGACCATATTATTTTAAATAAGGTGTAGATAGTTGACCGTAGATTAATGATTGGAGAAGTGGTCAGCAAAGAACATCATAAATAAACAAAACCATATTTATTTATTTTATACCGACGTTTCGACCTGAATTTCAGGTCTTCATCAGGGCTATAGAACAAAAGAGATAACAACAACATTTAGAGAAACATACAATTGAAAAGGAATAGTATACAAACAAATTTATAATTATACAAAATATTGAATTAAATCATGAATGATAAAAATTGATAACTGATAATTGAATAATAAAAAAAATTTTAATTGATTGATAATCGTGGAATTAGATGGTAGTAGATTGAAAACAGTGACAGATGAAATAATATTTTAAACTATGAATAAGATGGTCAAGGATGCAGTCAAAATAAAACGAAAATAGTTAACAACTATTTATTTGCTGACGTTTCGCCCCACTTTATTGAGCTTCATCAGGGCTGTTCAAATTGAGAGCTTTCTTAACTTGAACAGTTTAATTTTGGAAATCATTTACTTTTATGTTATTATTTATTAGTAGAATGATACACACCAATTAAAATGCATTTACATTCATAATAGAATAGTTTAATATTCCATTAACGTTAGCGGATTGATTTTAATTACTTATTGAAAAGTAGATTATGAAATGATCATATTCAATTCAGATATGCAAAGCTGAAGTAGAACCTGTTATTTTATAATATAACCATATAAACATCACGTTCTAAAATACTATCTAACCTAAACTATCGTTTGGAAAGTAAATCGATTCTGGCAACATTTCCGTAACTAACACATTCCAAAGAGATTGGGTAAACTGAATAGGAGTGAATGGTAACTTAATAGTACAAGAGCCGGGAAGAAAAAAAAAGGCAGTAATCCCACCCTAATTTTTGATTACTTTAATGAAAACTATGCATAATTACTAGTCAAAACTGATGAGTACGCCAAGTATAGGTTGGCGGGATAAAAAATGGCGGCTGTTTCAAAACCTTAAAAAAACATTTATTTTTCATTCGGAGCTCTATATCTTAAAACTACCAACAACACTAGAAAATCTAAAAGAACATTATTTAAAGAAGAGTAAATTCGTTGAAATATTTACCCTAATACAGCTATTTACATCCAAAAGTTCTAGAGATTTAGCTTTTTAAAAAGCAACATTTCATAAAAACGTATGGAATGAACTTAAATAAAAAGCAATATTTCATAAAAATGTACTGAAATATCAGTAAAAATTAGTAGTTAGTTAATTTATTTTGAGAAATCTATATGAACTATGTGACGTAAAGATGTCTATTAAACTAACTAAATAACTAACTAGCTTTAATTTAAGTGCTAATAGACGGCACATAGTTCCTGAGATACATTCGCTTTGAACGGTCCTGATGATGCCCTACAAAGTGGTGCGAAACATCGGACATTAAAATAGTTATAAACTACTTGTTCTTTTTTTGACCGCAACCCTGACCATCTTTTATATTTAAATTTGTTCGGTCAACTGTATATACATATAGATAATATATATAATATGGGGGAATACATTATATTTAAAAAATACATAAACATACACGGATTGAATACATAGAAGAAATGAAGTTAAAAGAATGGATACTTTATTGTTGTCTCCCTAATTCTATCTCTTAGTTTGTACTTTATTTTATATTCCTTTTTTTATTTCTTATTATTTAAGTGTTTGTATCTTTTTTAGCCTTGATGAAGCTCTGGAATGTGGGGCGAAACGTTGGCTCAATATAAATAGCTTAATCACTATTTGACCGCACGTATTTATTAGAAGATAATATATATTATTGTAGTAAAATAAAAATTATACAAAACAAAAAGTTATTTAAAATAAAACAGTGCTCATTTAAATAATAAAATAAACATAATCAAAGGTGCGAGGGAAAAATGTAAATAACGAGTAATTGAAATTAACATAATAAAATATGTTGTTACTTGTAAAGCAATAATTATTTATTTCACATTTAGTAAATCAGGAACAATAAAGATAAGTAATTTAAATTTTTTTTTTTTTTTAGAAATTCTTTTAGCGCACTTGCTCAGCCTCCACTGGCCCATTACCAGTGATGCGGCGAGAGGGATGCGCTGGGATCTCTTGAGCTCTGCTCTACCCCTCACACGTGGGGGATAGAGTGGGCTCAGGGATCCTCAGGTCGATTGTGTAAATATTGTATATATTATTTTATCATTATGTTATTTTATTTATTTATTTTTCATACAGATAGTTTGATTATGTTCATCTTGTCTATTCTTTTGTTTTTATATATTTTAAGAGTTTTTATTATTATTTTTTTTTATTTATTTATTTTTTATTTTATTTTATTTTTTTATTTTAGTATGTATGAGATCATTCATCACTATTACCTATTGCCCACAACTGTGTGGCAGATTGTAATATCTATCAGTAAATAAATCTATCAACTTAAAAAGAAATTCTGCTCTTGGCCTCAGGCGACGGGCATTCTTCCCTAAGGTAACAGTTACGATGTGGTTTCCGATTCCCGCTCTGCAGGGTTCGATTTTATTTTCTGTCGAAACCACAAAAATTCTTGCCATTCCTACGGAAATAAAACGGAGGTCTACATGCGATAATTTTATGTGATAAAATTTGCTGATCATTATGTTTTCGGTATGCTGAAAGGGATAATGAACCCCGTTTTCTTTAATCTGTAATGTTGTTATTTTACTTACCATTTTTAATTACTTACATATAATTTTTTCTTTCATAAATTTAATTTTAAATAATTTTCATTTCTCACATATATTTACTTGGATAAAAATGTGGCGATCGAGAGTGATTCTGACCAAATCACCTCCTTGTACAACCGTTAGTCTAGTAACAGTACTTCCTTATAAAGTACAGCACCATTAGCCCTTCGAGGGTTGCAGCGGTACGGATTTTAATTTTTTTTTCTCATAAAATTACTAATTATATTTTCATGTGTATTCTTTCTTGTTCTTTTGTCTAACTTAATTTTAATATTATTTATATTCATATGACCTTTATCTTCTTATAATATTTGGACTATACATTTTTTTTCAACACGATTTATATATCTATATTTTAATTTTTTTTTCTAACCATTCTTTCATTCCTTGTATTCATTATGGTTATCTGGGTTAAGGTTTAAACTTCTGAACAATCTTAACCTACTTCTTTCTGACCTTGCTTCCTCTTCTATTCCTGATAATCCTCCTAGGCGACGGAAAAGAAGATGGCCTCTAGACCTTCTAATATAGAAATAATATTATAGTTCTACCAATGAGTATTCTCCACAAGTCATGCCGTTTTTAAAATAATAATATTCTTTATTTATTCTGGGATTTATGCCTTTAGAATAATATACATGTGTCAAAATTAGGCTTCAGAGCCTTAGAGTGAAATACAAAATAAAAATTAAATTATGAAACGTCATAAAATATAATGAAATAATAAATTTGAAAAGATAAAAATGAACATCAATTAACAGAATATATAACATAAGAATAGAAAAAATAAAATAAAACCATATGTCACATCATAAAACAAGATGACAAACACTTCTGATAATAAATAATAGAAAACAAAAATAATAAAAATCAAATGTAAGTAAAGTAAAAATAATAAATGGAAAGGTACGATTTCTGCTAATATACATATTTAAATATATAAACAAAAATCTGAAAAAAAGTACAGAAAATATATAAACCTTGTTTGAAACTTTCAATTGTTATTCTTCTGGAATAGGGTGGACAGAAGGTGGTCGAAGATACTGGATTTGAAGGTTGGAAGGGTATTAGAACTACGAGCCATTTCAATTCTTCATAAAATCGGGTGACAGAGGCGTCCCTGAGGACTCCAACGACGAACCGTACAAAATAGTCGTTGTACAATTCACATCACATATAGTTGTTGTATTTTTATGTTAGATACAGTTGTATTTTTCAAGACATATAAAAGAAAAAACAATTTACTCCTGGTGTATATGTTTTTAAGAATAACGAATTGGCCCCTCTGTCTTTGTGGGATAAGGTCACCAGTCCAGTCGTTAGATTCGGATGGCTTTCACCATTTCGAATTGATTCAACATTTTTTCGATTCACAACGACCTATATACCAATCTCCCGAATATTTACTTATTATTATATTTGTGATATTATAAACAATCACATATTATTTATTTATTGAAGGATTATGCATTGGGGAAACATCTAAAAAATTAAAAACGAGAATTGATTTACTTAAGATTAATTATAAAAATATAAAAAACATCAATATTACAGCACTGGCACAACATTGTATCAAATATAAACATTAATTTGATTTCAATATTACAGAAATATTAGATATAGTTAAGCATAATAAGAATAGAAAAATAATAGAAGCAGTACTTATTACTAAAAACATAGACAAAGCAATTAATTTTAAAACAGACACTAAAACTTTATGCACACATTATATAAATAAATTAACATTTTAGTTTTGAATATTATTCATAGAATTTAGATTTATTTAATCTTTGTTGTTTTTTATTATATAAAAATTGTTCTTAATAAATTGTTAAATTTAGTTAGATTGTTCATCTTTGTGGTAATAGAGATAGGAGATCATCGTTATAGCCTATTTGGTTTTTATCATAATGAAAGATAACTTTCAGGGAGGTAATTATTCTCCTTGATTTAAAAATATATAGTAGTTGATATTATAAAAAGTTTTTAATTATTGACAATAATATGTTTAATATTAGCTTGAAGTGACTAATTAGGAGTTGATTATATATTATATATAAAAAAGTTAATCAGGTAAATAGTTTATGAATAGTTTAATGAATAATGTGATGAAGGGTTAATATTGTAAGCATATGTTAAATTTGTTTTCTAGCAACCTGAAGATGGGGGATAACCCCAAAACGTCGTTGTATGTGAAATAAACTAATATATTTAAATAAGAAGATTGTGTTCGTTCACCAATTTCATATTTATTTATGTATTTAATACCAGATCGACCTAGTACTAAATGGGCCTTACATGGTTAATGTGAGATGTACGTTTTTTTTCTTTTTTTTAATAATTAATTATAACTAACTATATACAATGTTATAAATAAAACAGAAATTAAGATAAAATAAATGGATTAAAATAATGATTCTTAATAAAAGATAATAATAACAAAAAGAATGGCATTTATGAATTTAACAAAATAAATAATTTACTTCTAATGGGAAACCCTCCAATCCCACATCACCAACCTTGAAGAATGGTGCCAAATCACATTTACCTTTCGTCGTAAACTCATAACCACTTGCCCCACAGTACCCTTTAATAGTCCCCACTTATTCCTGTCGAACAGATCCGTTACTTAGGATTACACCTGACCAAACGACTGACATAGAATCCTTATACAAGACTGAAAAGACAAGAAACTGCTCGTAGATTCCGACTATTGCAATATTTACTGGACAAACGGTCTACATTGCCAATCCATTACAAAAGACTGATCTACATGACTATTATAAGGCTAATCTGGACAAAAGGAGTTGAGCTTTGGGGTTCCAATAAACCATCAAATTCCTCCAGAATCCAATCCTTACAGTCCAAAATCCTTCGTAAAATCCTTAATGCTCCTTACTTTGTCACGAATCAAGTCATCCATCAGGACCTCAATGTCTCATATGTTCCCGATTTGGCCAGAACCAGATACAGATGCTTCCATGATAAACTTCCCAACTATCCAAATGCTCTTGTTTCTTACCTCTGTTTCTCCTCCATTACCTAATAATCCTCCTACGCGTCTCAAAAGAAGAAGGCCTCGAGATCGTCTCCTCTAAAAATGTTATTGGAGTTCTATCAATGGTTAGATTATCCACTATGTCACCCACAGCAAATTTACTTGTTGTATAGATTTTTATACAGTTGTAAATAACAATAAATAAATTATTTTAAAAAAACTTCGGATAGGAAAAAAATAAAGCGAATTTAAGAAAAAGAAGAAAGAAAAAAAGAAATTAAGGTAAAATAAAATTTTAGAGTGCCAACAAGAGAACTGATAAATATATAATTTATAACAGGATGTCCTGCAGCAGCCTCGGCTTCAGTCTTCCAGTCTTGGTTGGGTATCCCAAGTTGTAGGTCACTGCTCCTTTAACTATAGGTAACTGGGAGTGGAACTTCATGAACCTTTACAATCCTCTATTGTCTCTATTTGTAATTCCCAATCACATATGAATTATTCGAAAACCCTGTTGTGGTAAGCCATTACATGACGATGGCGTTGAGAAACTTTTAGAAGATACTGGACGTCTCGGTAAAAAAAAAAAACCTAACTGCCGATTTTACGGCCTCCTGGAAGTCGATTTCACATTCGATAGTTTGTAACATACGACTCATTGGAGACCAAAGAGGTTTCTGAGGAGAAAATGAGGTAAATAGAGGATCGATTAGTGATTTCTCCTATCGACCGTACGGCACAAATCTTGACTTCTTGGATTCGCTCTACGTTTTCTCTCCCATTCAGGAATAAATTACTCTGTCTGATGATGCGTAATGTTTTCGAGATTACTCTTTGCTTGATATAGTTTTGAATATAAAACTGATTTTATTTTTGTTAATAATACAGATTATTTGAATAAATAATAATGATTCGTAATAATATTAATAATTAATAATTTATATTCTATACTCCAGGACTTTCAGAGTTAGATGCGCTGTACAAGGTTTAGAATTAACAATGCCATCAATATAATCAAATACCATTGTTATGACCATATAAATGAAATAAAAGGTCCAAAACGTACCAACCAACCAGGTATGCCATCTATAGACCATACAACCATAATGTACAAATTTAAGTCCCAATGAGATCACAGAATCTAAGATAAATTAACTAACTACTAATCTTTCAGTACATTTTTTTGAAATGTTTCTTTTTAAAAAGCTATATCTCGAGAACTATTGAACATAAATAGCTCTATTAGGGCTAACATTTCAGAAAATTTACTCTACTTTAAATGTATGTTCTACTTAAATACGTTCTCTTAGATTTTCTAGTGTTGATTATAGGTTTTAAGATAAAGAGCTCCGAATGAAAAATTAATATTTTTTTAAGGTTTTGAAACAGCCGCCATTTGTTATCCCCCTACCTATACTTGGCAGACTCATCAAGTTTGACTATTAATTATACATAGTTTTCATCAATGTAATCGAAAATTGGGGTGAGATGACTGCCTTTTTTTCTGCCCGGCTCTTGTGATAATAACTCCCCTGCATATTATCCAAACCAAATACACTTGTTGAAAAGTTATTTTAACCAAGCTAAAAATTTAGGTTTAATGCCCTTATGAGGGCGAAATATTGGTTTCAAATAAACACAACGTTTTATTTTATAATAGGTTAGAGTTCAACAGTGACAATTGGAATTTCATCAAAGAATACTCAAGTTCAGATGATTTAAAAAAAAAATCATACATAGTGATGAGTCAATAGTTGATGGTGGATATATACATAAAAAACTGAGAATAATGCTCTCTTAGATTTTGTAGTGTTGTTGGTAGTTTTAAGATATAGAGCTTCAATGAAAAATTATTTTTTTTAGGTTTTGAAACAGCCGCCATTTGTTATTCACTCTACTTATTCTTGACAGACTCATCAATTTTGACTAGTAATTATACATAGATTTCATTAAAATAATCTTAAATTGAGGTGAAATAAATGACTTTTTTGCTTCCCAGCTCTTGTACTGTCAGTGTCATTTCACTTTTTATCTTCCTCATATAGTGATATTTTCTAAAAGGCGGGTTTGATTCACGTTATATTACACTTAATTATAAGGAAGTTAAATAATCTATAAATACTGTTGATAAGAAACTCATATGGGATGGTATACTTTTATATAATTCCTAAAACCTATATCCCTCACACCTCTACAGTGAGGGAGATAATATTTAAGTGTAGAGTGTACATAATAAATTTTAATTTTTTAAAGGAGTGTGACTAAACATTATATTATTATTATTATTTTTTCAATACTACTTATTGATTGATATTACAATTATATCTGCACAATTATGCACACAGTTGTGGGCAGTAGTGATGAGGGGGGGGGTAATAGTGATGAATGATCTCATACACACTAAAATAAAATAAAATAAATAAAAAAAAAACTCTTAAAATATATACAAACAGAAGAATAAACAAAATGATAAAATAATATAGTCTCTAGTCACATTTACTTTCTTTACACTCTCACATTATTATTTTATTTATTTATTTTTTCATACACATAGTTTGATTATGTTAATTTTCTTTATCCTTCTGTTTGTATATATTTTAAGATAGATTTTATATATTTTTATGTACTTTTTTTTTTTTTATTTCTTGCATTTATTTATTTATTTTCATTCTTATTTTATTATGAATGTGATCATTCATCACTATTACCTATTGCCCACAATATTGTGACAGATTGTAATATCTATCAATTAAATAAAAGTTCTACATAAGCCTATAAAAAAAAAATTTAAAGCAAATAATTGTAATAACTAATAAAGCACTGCTATAATTATATATATTTTTTATTGTTGTTGTAAAAAAAAAAAAATAACATTACATTAACATAGTCATATTTATTCAGTCTAAAAAAAAAATACATTGGTGTCCCTCGGCTTAGATGATATATAGATGATACATAAATGTGACAAGGATACAAAGAGGTTCGTATAAAGTACTGAAACACATTGAGGTTCTATCAGCCATTTTAAAGAAAAAGTTTCGACAGTATTTTGACGTTGTTGGTTGTACTGTAAAAGTCAACGGTAATAATGATGGCATTTCAAATGGCAAAGGAGTTATTATATGAACTCCATGACGGAGCGATTTAGTCAGCAGTTTTGGCTCTGACATGTCGAAACTAAATGTGAAGGGGAAGCTTTTATCTTATAATAATTGATTCTGTACTTGACGTATAACAGAGTCGAAACATTCTTGAGTCGAAATTATTTATCGAGTCATACAAGATCGATTCTAGTTTTATCTCGTAATCTGTCTACTCTTATTATATAATATTCCTAGATTAAAATGTAGTATTTAAACTCCCATTAGCAATCTAAAGGAAGAGCGCCAAAGAAACACTCATTACATATACATTAGGAGTAGATAGTACAAGAGCCGGGGTGAAAAAAAATCGTAAAACTAGGTCAACAAATAGTTTTTAGGAAAAAGCAAATCATATTCGTTCTTAGTGTAATCTGAAAACCCTCAAATAAATTAAAAATTAGAAATTTATCTCCTTGATATATTTGGAGGACTTAAAATCGTTCATATAGTACAAGAGCCCAAGAGGAGAAAAAAGGGAGTTATTTCACTTCAATTTCTAATTAATTTAATAAAAACTATGTTTCGTCAAAATTTATGAGACTGCCAAGTATAGTTTGGAGAATAAAAACAATAGTTTTTATGATATTTTCCAATATAAATTCTCAAAATGTTCTAGTTGTTCGAATTTTTGAAAATTCAAAAACTACTACTTCTACGAAGATAAACGTCATAAACTACTTATTAAATAAATCAAATGATATCCTCGTTAAGTCTCACACTCTTTATTATATCAATAGTCCAACGTTTCGTCCAATTACGCCATCTTCAAGGACAATCTAAACATTTAACAGCTTATTATACATTCATTTGTAACAATTTTAACAACAACATTATTATTAATAATATACCACACCTTAAATATAAATTCACACCTCATATCAAAATTTAAAAATTGTTTTACAGGTTATTTTGCCCAGGTCATCAATTACAAGTCAAAATCAACCTATGAAAAAGTCAATCAATGAGAGAATCATACTAATTATTAATAAGCTTATGTCTAGTTACCTATTTTATTAAAACTTAGATAAATAAACTATCTTATAATTATTTAGGTTTTCCTTGAGGATGGCCGAATTGGCCGAAACGTTGGACTATTGATATAATAAAGGGTGTGAGACTTAACAAGGGTACCATTTGATTTATTCAATAAATAAATACCAGTCTCGAGAAATTGAATAAATTATATGTCATAAACTACATTATAGTGCGTACTATAATAGACTAGCTTTGATTTGAGTGCTGGCAGACATCTGTAAGTCAAATGGTTTTTGAAATAAAGATTTCCCAAAATAAATTCACTAACTAATGAGATTTCGTTATTTTGATATTACTTGTTGCTGAGATATAATAAGATAAAGAAGTAAGTTAAGGTTCGTTTAATCGTTTCTACTTTTCTATTTTTACGTATTATTACGTCTCCTTTTAATTTATAACCTAATAGTTTTATTAATGAGGTGTAGATAATTGACCGTAGATAATTGATTGGAGAAGTTTGTCGGGGGGTGCGGTCAGCAAAGAACAACATAAATAAACAAAACCATATTTATTTATTTTATGCCGACGTGAA
>NW_027109697.1:500216-502643 GCF_000696795.3 Halyomorpha halys
TATATATTATTTATAATTTTATTTTCCCTTGTATTTACATAATTTTAACCATACCTGATGAAGGCCTACAAAGTTGGGCGAAACGTCGGAAAAAAAATACTCGTTAACTATTTTTTGTATTCCTGTGACTATCTTCTTCATAATTGGAAATAATATGGTCAATTATTTATACAAATAATAGGGACATTCATGATCTTTAGTTTAACATGTTAAAGCTAGTTAAATGGAAAAACTAATGTTAAATGGAGAAATATCTCCTTCTTTTACCATGTTAAAACGATATAACACAACATAGTTGAGAGTCTGTTAAATGGCAAATGACGTTACCTGAGCTGAGCTCGTCACCGTTTTTTTTTAATGTGTTAGGTTACTTGCTCGTAGTTTGTATTTTGATTGTGTTAGTATTATTTTGGATGTTTTTATAACGAATAAAGCAATGGATGACAATAATAATAATAATAATGTAATGACAGTTGTCAATTAGCTTCTCTTGATTCTCTTCCTCACGATTGAAGATCAACAAGGCACTCAGTTGTCAAATTTTCACACAACTTCTGCTTTTCACTCGTTTAGATATGTTGTAATTAATTACTTTAATCAAAACAAAGAAGTAAACAATAACATGAAGTTTTGGAAGGAAAGGTTATAAAAAAAGTTGCTCAGAAAATCCGCTAGGAGCTCTTATGCATTTGACATTTAAAATGACTTTAAATAGAGCTCATAACAATCCTATACTTTAATGTTAATAACATTAAACAGGATGAACCATTTTACATTAAACATTATGAGTACCTCTAATACAAATGAATAACTGTTTCTGATATAATGGATGAAGTTGTCTATTTAAAAAAAAGTAAAAACAGTTAACATTAGTTTACTGCGAGCACGTTTTCAGAAAAGCGGCAGCTACTCTCAACTGGAAGCCACGCCCACGAAAGGACTTGGCCCCGCCTTCTGGTTACTCCCCCTGGATACCTACCTTCTCCATTATACATTATACATGGAGCAATGCTTGTTTGTGCATAAGATTGTGAATAAAATAAATCAACAAATTACGTTTTAAACAATGTTATTTAATACAGTATATTATAATACACTACAAACCATACAGTTTTAGGATTCATTCATAATGTTGAACTGATTAATGTTAGGTAGGCTGTTATACTTTCCCACTGTTGCGATATTACTTTAAATAGCATCTTGCTCAATAAATAAGTTATGAATGAAATATCGATTCTTATTCTATACAAAGAGGTAGGTACTCACATATTATGTAGAGGCAGGACACAGCAGCCAACATGACGAGGATGAGAGCTGCGGCACAGTAGCAAGGGCAGCGGTACTGGCCACCGAACTTCCTCGTGAACCTGATGTCGGAGTCCGAGGAGAGGATCGAGCTTGGGGTCTCCGACCTGGGGTACTGTAAACAGGTTATTAGCTTTAGGAATTTAGTTAGTACATCTCACATCAACAGTTTATAAATATATACTAAACAAATAAATATAGTGCGTCACTCAAAGAAAGATCCTACCGCGGGCGGTTAGAGTGGAGTGATCTTCTAAATATTCTAAATATTATTTATTTATTATTTAGAATAATATCGGTAAGAGGCATTAGTGCCTTAGATAATACAAAATAATAATAATATATACTGTCGTCGATCGGGATGCCATGATAATCGTTGAAGGAAATTATCCAAAAATATATTTATATTAATTAAGATTGAGTCCTACAAAAATATTATTATTATTGAATTCCTTTCCAAAGGCTTTTTGTGTCTAACAGTTGACCGTTTAATAAATCTTTATATTTATGAAATATGGTTACCATTAATTATGTAATATAGTATATAAACTATATCTATTTATTCACAGTTATTATATGACTGCCATAAAATGAAATTATAAAATGATTATGTGATTCAGCTAAATGGTTTGCTATAAAACGTAAGTTACATTATAACTTATTACTTAATATATATCTGAATGACTGCTGAGTTGGGTGATACATGCCGTGGTGTGTTGTAACTTCTAATAGTACAAGAGCCGGGAAGAAAAAAATGCAGCTATCTCACCCCAATTTTTGATTACTTTAATGAAAACTATGTATAATTTTAATAATCCTTTGACTGGAAGAATCTTAAGGTATTAACTTGATTTAGTGAATGACAACAATTTCAGTATGACTCATCAATTTTGACTAGTAATTATACTTAGTTTCCATTAAAGTAATCAAAAATTGGGGTGAGATAACTGACTTTTCCCTCCTCTTGGGCTCTTGTACTATATGAACGATTATTCCATACCAATACCAGATTGGTAAGGGTCATAAACTTCTTTATAGCTCATTAAACTAGCTTTAATTTGAGTGCTAATAGACATCTGTACGTCACATAGTTCCTGAGATATAGATTTCTCAAAATAAATT
>NW_027109697.1:504533-505574 GCF_000696795.3 Halyomorpha halys
ATAAAATCATACATAAAGACCTTAATGTTCCCTATGTAACCGATCTAGCCCGAACCAGATATCACTGCTTCCATTATAAACTCTCTAACCACTCAAACCCCCTAGTTTCTAACCTTGCATCCTCTTTCATTCCTGACAATCTTCCTCCGAGGCTCCTGAAAAGAAGATGGCCCCGAGACCAGCTAATGTTAAATGTTATTAGAGTGCTACCAATGGGTAGTTTCTCTACACGCCTGTAACACTCCAATTTAACTTAGATCAGATTACTAAATGTGTTATAATGTACAGTTGTAATTAGCAATAAATAAATTAAAAATTTTTTTTAACTGAAATGTTACTAGTCAATAATTTAGGTTGTCTCCTTGATGATGGCCCTTAGGCCGAAACGTTGGAGGATTCAAATAAACTGTTGTGAGTAAAGATCATTGTTATTATTAAGAGTTGGTGTTATTTTAAAAAAAAAAAACCCGTTCCCTAATTGGTCTACCATTACTTGCTACCTGTGTTAGTAGCTTGTGTAATAATAGCACGTTATCCCTAATTTATCCTTTTATAAAAATGGTTATATGGTTATGCATTTCTGGATTCCTGGACAATTGATTTACCAACTGACCCGCTAAAGGTCACGCCAGTTCGTGGGCTTGCGAAAGCGATCGTGAGATGGCACGGGTGGTTTTCTTTACATTATGGCGATATAATGGATTGAACCATGTAAGATCGGATCTCTTCCACAATAAGTTCAACTTGGAGTGATTCTTTTATTGTCTGAATATTCAAAATAGAATTGAAATAATATTTAAGTCAACAGTGAAGTGATTGAAAACAAGTAATGTGTACTTTAAGTGGGAGTTGGAAGCTCATCGGTAAGGAACTGTCCTAACTCTTTACTGTTGAAAAACCTGATAGATTTATTTATTGATAGATATTACAATCTGCCACACAGTCGTGGGCAATAGGTTATAGTGATGAATGATCTCATACATACTAAAATAAAATAAAAATAATAATAAAAATAAAAAAATAAATAAAATAAAAAAAAGG
>NW_027109697.1:506829-508396 GCF_000696795.3 Halyomorpha halys
AAAGCATCAAATTCTTCCATCCAATCGTTACAATCCAAAATCCTACATAAAATCCTTGATGCTCCTTATTACGTCACAAATAAACTCATTCACAAAGACCTTAACATCCCATTCGTTGCAGAATTGGCCCAAAACAGATACGCGTCTTTTCATTCCAAACTCCTTACCCAACCTAACCCATTAATTCTTAATCTTTCATCTTTAAGAATCCCTGATAACCCTCCGAGTCATCTGAAAAGAAGAGGCCACGGGACCTTCTAATTTAAATTAATGCTTGAAGTACCACCAATGGGTGGTTCCTTCCCAAGATTTTCATGTGTAAATAAAACATACAAAAAATTTACTTTAATCGTATTGATTACTTGTACAGTTGTAGATCATATTAAATAAATAAATAATAAAACCTTATAATTTACGAAATTGTTTATATTCTTATCATTGTTTATTTTATATTAATACTATTTTTATTTCTTCCTTTTTTTTATTTGTATATAATTTTCTTTTTATCTATTTTTACATAATTTCAACCCTAACTTAATTTACATTTTTGTATCTTTTTATCTTACTATGTTAAAATGTTCTTAGTTGTTTTTCTATATTTTCCGCCCTGATGAAGCTCTAAAATGTGGGGCGAAACGTCGGAAAATAAAAATAAAGTTTTTTTCAACTTATATGTGTTGTATTCTGACCGCACCCTCATATATATTATCCAGGGTCAACTATCTTCTCATTATTATTTTCTACTGAATTCATTGTTATGTTTATTTCCAAATTTGTTTGTTTATTATTTTCCTTTATTTTTGAGTCCTGATGAAGGTCTGAAATTCAAGTCGAAACGTCTGTTATTGTTTATTTTCTTACCGTACCCCGGATCATCTACACCTCATATTCTGAATATTGATTTAAAGTAACAAGATTTTAGAAATCCTTTTAAAAAAAATGCTCGTCATTACTAACGAAACCATGTAGAAAAGAAAAAAAAGACATTAAGCGCAAACGATCTCAAATTTCATAAAAGTGAAAGGAAGCGGGTGTTTTAAAACCTGTTTAGTTATTACAACCATCTTGTACTTGCCATCTGATGCCTGTCTCTTTGCAGATTTCTCTTGTGTAGAATCTTTTCTTTTAATAAAGTTTTCATCACCGACCTCTGGGGAAAGGCATCTGTACTATTTCATTATATGAGATGTCTTATTCTGGTAATTCAAAGAATGTAAAATTCCTCCCAAACACAAAAAAAAGGCAATCCTTCCCCGCCGGACCCATCCCACTAAAACCCCTAGAGATCGACGGTCCGAATATAATACTTTTTCGCTTAAAATAGGAAGAGGAGACTTTAAGATAGTTTAACTGAGCAGTATTAAAAAAGCGCCTGAAATTGGAAAAAAGTAAATCTTTTTCGGAACACTGCAAAAATATATTACTTTGGAAGAAAATTCGACAAAATAGGCAAAACACCCACCCTCACCTAGAAAACTACCACCTCAAACATACAAGACAAAACTACAACCTCAAAGATACAAGCCAAAACTACCACATCAAATATATAAAACAAAACTACCACCTC
>NW_027109697.1:509647-513223 GCF_000696795.3 Halyomorpha halys
CACCTCAAACATACAAGACAAAACTACCATCTCAAACATACAAGACAAATTACCACCTCAAACATACAAGACCAACTTAACAACTTTATACAAGATCAAACAAAGAAACAAGGTGCAAAATTAATAAAAATGATCCGAATTGTAAAACTAAGAGTTCGTCTACAGTGCAATATATTGTATTATGATATACTTTAACTAATATATTCTGATTATATAAGTTTCTGGTAAGTTATGTATTATTTTAGATAGGCTCTAACAGGTACCCTAGAAAGCAGAAGGAAAGGAAATCCTTCGTTTAATTAAAGGAGCGATCTGGGATCAGAATCTTAATGCGAGGGGTGGTAAGCTGCTTTTAGAGACTGGCTCTTACGATATGAAGGCAAGAGCGGATGGTATGGCTCGAAGCAATCCATCAGGACGCCTCTACACGACAATGAATGCCAGTATAGTAGGCAAAAGACCTTGAGGGAGGCCAAAAACCAGATGAATAGACAGAGTGAACAAAGATACGAAAGAGCGACGTGCAGTAAACTGAAAAGCAGTGGCTCAAGACAGGCAGAGATGGAGAAGATTGGTTTGGTCGGTCAAAGATCTACAAGGTCTGGACATCCAACCGAAAATAAAGATTATTTTATCATACATATAAATAATTAACCGCATAATTTTCGGTTAGCGGTCAAAAAAGAACAAAAATAGTTAAGAACGGTTTATTTTCCGACGTTTCGCACTACTTTGTAGAGCTTGATCAGGGCTAAAAAATTACAAAAACAAATAAAAACATTTTGACATAGTAAGGTAATAAAATAGGGACGTGATGGCCGTGCGGGTTGGGGCGCAGGTCCCAGTGCGCTCGGTTCAGAACGTTGTGGGTTCGATTCCCACCTGGGGCAGCAAAACATTCATTTTTCGGCGGTCCCGAAGAATGAATCTTGACACTCCCACCTTGGTTAATATGCGGAGGCCACCTAGGTAGACAAAAAGGACCACTAGGCCCACTTGCCGGACTTGTTCCCCCCACCAAATACCAATACCAGTAAGATAATAAGATCCAAAATTTACATCAATTAATATAGTTTATTTTATTATATTAATACTATTTAATTTCATCTTTTCTTTTCTTTGTAAATACTTTTCTTTTCACATAATTTTAACCCTACAGTAATTTATCTTTTTGTGTCTTACTACCTCAAAATGTTGTTAGTTGTTTTTTTGTATCTTTTTAGCCCTGATGAAGCTCTACAAAGTGGAGCGAAACGTCGGAAAATAAACAGTTACACAAACGTCGGAAAATGAAGAGTTCCATCACAACCCATCTTTTTCATAATTTTAGATTAATTTAATGTACATTACTGTTATTCTTTAGGGAAGTAGTTCTAGAATAAATTGTATTTCCTGTCTATCTATCGATCTACCAATTTATCTACCTATCTATCAATATAAAAAAAAATATGATAATTTTCTATTATAATAACATAATTTTATATTAATAAAAATGGTTCATAAGGATTTAACATTAGTCTTTTTTAATGATAATTGATAATTTAATACAATCACCGCTGATTTATTTATTATTACATATATATACATATTATTACAGATTTTTATTGTTATTATTATATTTTTGACAGGAGTAAAACTGGATCTGTTTTGTTGGGCACAGGTGGCCTTTGAGATCACGACTGCGGGGGACGTGCGGCGTAGGAGGCCGTAGGAGTTCGTCATTGACCTTTTACAATATTTAGAGAAAATACGAAATTTGCATCTCAACAAAGCTTCGTTAAGGGAATTGTTTCAAGCGGGTCGTTGTTATCTCTTTGGAGAATACAATTGGAAGAAGTCTGACTTCCGTTAGGGTCATCCTAAATTCAGAAGTTCAAAGACGACGTCACTGTTGTAGAAGATACAATTAGGAATAAATAGTGCAGTAACTAAAAAGAAGAATTGTTCAATTGTCTTGTTTTTAATTGGATATTTTTTCCCCCGTCTCTTCAAGATAATAATTTCTATAGTAAAAATAAATAAATTACAAATTTTGTACATTAATAAACTTCGGTCATAACTTCGTTTTGATAGTAGGAAACGAGATCTGGCGAAATTTTGGAAGGACGACCTCCCCGGAAGCATCTAAAAAGCGAGGTATATTTTTTATTTATATTTATAACTGAATTAAAAACATATACAATAAGTAAATTTGATGTTAGTTATACAATGGTGATGTACAGACATGTAGAGAATCTATGGGTAGAAAGGACTGCAATAACGTCTCGAGAGGAGAAGATCTCAAGGCAATTTTCTTTTCAGACGCCTAGGAGGATTGTCAGGTAATGTAGGAGAAGCCAGGTTAGAAACAAGTGGGTTTGTGTGGTTTATCATGGAAGGATTTGTCCTTATAGATCACTGCCATCTTAATAAACTGTTTGTTTTTAAAATGTATTTATTACAATTGTAAGCCATTTAATACAACTGTATTAAAAATATAGAAAATAAGTAAACATGCTGTGAATTATGCAATGGCATGATACACAGATGTGGAGAATCTACCCATTGATATAACACCAATAACATTTCTAGAAAAGGTTCGAGGCCATCTTCTTTTCAGACGCCAAAGAGAATTATGAGGTAATGAAGGAGAGGCCAGGTTATGGGTGCTTGAGAAGTTAATCATGGAAGGATTGATAGCTGGTTCTAGCCAAATCGGCAACATAAGGAATATTGAGGTCCGGATGGATGACTTGGTTTGTGACAAAGTAAGGAGCATCCAGGATTTTGGATTGTAAGGATTGGATACGAGAGGAATTGGAAGGTTTAGTGGAGCCCCAAAGCTCAACTTCGTATAACCCGATAGGCCTTATTAGAGTCATAGAAATGAGTCTTCAATTATTAGTTGATATATTTTAATAAAGAAGATTGAGATTATTTGTTATTATTAAATAATTTTATTTTATTTATTTCTTTTTTTTATGTTTTCTCGCAAAGAGCATCTTATTGACAAATAATTGAAGTTTTCTTTCCTAAAACTACTAATCTAGAATCGATATATCTTCTTAGTGTCATATGTAATAAAACATCGATATGAACAGTGATAAAAAGTAGATATAACGATGAAAGAGATTATTGAAAGGTTCCAAAAACGTGTCTATCAAATTATACTTTTTATTTATTTATTTAATGTAATTTACAACTGTACAAAATAATACAATAAGTAAATATGTTGTATGTTTCATAAACAATTTTAAAAGAAAATCTAGGGAAGGAACCACCCATTGGTGGTACTTAAAACATTAATTTAAATGAGAAGGTCCCGTGGCCATCTTCTTTTCAGACGCCTCGGAGGATTATCAGGGATTGTTAAGGATGAAAGATTAAGAATTAATGGGTTAGGATGGCCATATCTGCAACGAATGGGATGCTAAGATCTTTGTGGATGAGTTTATTTTTAACGTAATAAGGAGTATCAAGGATTTTGGATTGTAAGGATTGGATGCGGGAAGAATTTGATGGTTTGGTGGAGCCCCAGAGCTCAATTCCATATGTCCAAATAGGTCTGATTATTGTAGTGTATACTAATTTTTTGTA
>NW_027109697.1:513421-518154 GCF_000696795.3 Halyomorpha halys
GTTTACGACGGAGAGTAAAGGTGATCTGGTGGGATTTGTCAGGATTTATTTTGATTCTCCAGTTTTGACACCATTCTTCAATAGATGTTATGTGTGTCTGTAGTGTTTGTGATGCATTAGTTGGGTCGTTGTTTACAGACAGCATACATGTGTCATCAGCGTATGTTGTTAGGACTGTGTTAGAATGGGACCTAAGATACTACCTTGAGGAACACCGGCGGACTGAGAAAAGAGATATGAGTAGGCTAGGTTATCAAATAATATTAAATGAGAATTCAATATTCCACCAAGTCTGATTAATTTCAAAATTTTTTGGGCAGCATTAGTCAGTGATATCCCAGCAGGATTAAAAAAATGAATTTTTCGATATTAACTACTGCATTATAGAAGGTTAGAAACCAGTTGGTTAGGTAGTTTATTATGGAAGGGTTGATACTTGGTACTGATGAAATCAACAACATTATTAACAGAGTATTAGGATTTAGGACTGTAAGGATTAGATATGAGAGGAATTGGATGGTTTAGTGGAACCCCAAAGCTCAACTCCGTAAGTCTAGATAGGTCTTATGAATGTCAGTCTTTTGTAATGAATGTCAGTCAGATCAGTCTTTTGTAATGAATGTCAGTCAGATCAGTCTTTTGTAATTAGTTAGAAAGTTTAGACCGTTTGTCGAATAACTGCTGTAGTCAATCATGTAAATTGGTTTTGAAGTTATTTATATTTTTTAACCATACATTTATATTGATTAATACTATTTACAGCTATAAACTAAAAATATATAATAAATCATTAATCCAATGTTTAAATAACTGAGTCTATAAATTTGTATAAAAATTCCAATTACATTAAGTTAATCTATCTACATCCCTAAATCAAGCAATTTCGAAGCATTGCCGGGTCTAGTGGTAATGTATATAAAACCAAAATATAATAACCATGTTATAAGATATTAAACATGTTTCATTTGTTAACTAGCGATGTTAATTGTGTTAACTTTGTATGCGGTGACACGCTAACGACTTATGTACATTAAATATTAACATCAGGAACGTGAGCACGCTTAGCCTATGCCACTCAAATCATCTTAAAATAATTATTTAATTTTTATAACATTTTACATTGCTCTGATCATTTCGGCGCGTGGCATTTAGATAAATTAGCTTTGAATTATTTGAGAATGGAATCATCAACTTGTGTCTTAAAATGTTTTCACGCAGGTGAGATAACATTTCACATTTTAGTTATACAAAAATTTTTTTAGAGTGTAATATTATTAACCTAATTAATTTATTTTCCGTAAATAAAAAAAGAAAATCCTCAATTCTCCTTACTTTGTCACAAATTAAATCATCCATAAAGACCTTAAAGCTCCATATGTAACCGATCTAGCCCGAACCAGATATCAATCCTTCTATTATAAACTCCACAACCATCCAAACTGAACACATGAAAAGAAGATGACCTCGAGACCTTATGATGTAGAATATTATTAGAGTTTTACCAAGAGCTAGTTTCTCTACATACTCTATGATCTCTATTATGATCTTACATCAAATTTTATGTAAATACAGTTATAAATAACAATAAATAAATTTTTTTGCAATTATCATGAAAACATACGAAAAGTATGTAGTGAATAAGAAAAAAGTATTAGATATATATTTTCGTATTTTTTTTTATTTCTATTCTCCCCAGTTCTTTTATTTCCACTTTTAGTTTTACACAACCTTATTTTACTTTTATTTTATGTTATCTTATTCTCTTACTTTGTTACTCTGTTAGTTGCATGTACATGGGGGTATACCCAGAGGAGGGTAGGAGGGGGTAACTACCTCCCCCTAGTAGTAAAAAAAAATTATTGATTTAATAAAAAAAATTTTTTTTTTTGTTAAATAATTGTATCTCATTAATAATAATCCCCCCAGTTTTGATCAGGATACGCCTTTGCGGATGTATCTTTTTCATCCCTTAAGAAGCCCTGCAAAGTGGGGCGAAACGTTGGATCACAATAATGTTTTTTTTTACTATTTGAGTTATTTCGACCTTAACCGGACCATCTTTCTTTGACTTATTATATAGTCATTTTAATTTTTAGTCCTGATAAGTTTAATATTTGTTAACTAAGTTTCTCTAAAGGGACATATATATTTGTTAGGGGTCTTCCTATAGTACTATAATGTTTATTGCACCAATTAATAATTTTATAACTAGTTATTAATTACTATTTTATAAGTTAAATAACATTTTTAAGCTATAGTATACAATATGTTATAAATTGTTATATAAAGCCAGGAGATGCACCGATATCATGTACATAGTGGTATGTACAAATCACGACTTATCCTTCTACAATGCCTACCATTCTAAAATTAGCTCTACTCAATTATGGACTCGATTTAAAAATTGTTATTTTTATATTTTTAATATTATAGTAATTGAACTAATTAGTCTAACAATTAGAAAAACAATGAAGAATATTTCGAGTTATTGGAAGTAAATAAGCTTTTCATCCAAAATAAATTGGTTAGATTCCTCCTACTTTCAAAATAAATACGAATGTCATGTTCTCTTTTAACTAAACACCAGAGAATAGCTATTAATAAATTATTACTAAAAACAAAAAAAATTACTGAATTAATTAATAAAATTAACTAATTGTAGTTTTACACTAAACAATTTTTTAAAGAAATGCACATACTTTACCTACGTGAAAAATATTTTAATTAAAAAACGGTTATGGGGCCATATCTTTAGTTGATAAGTTAAATTTTTAATGATCATATTGATCTCCAATACCAATTTGAAAAGATTTAAATTGGAAAAACTTAAATAAACTGTATAAGTTTTAGATGTAGAATTTAAATTTGCCTAAAAAACCCACAACATTTCACAAAATACTTCTGAATTATAATAGGATGTTTAATAATATTTTCAATTCTATGGACTAAATTATAATATATGAAATCTCTACAATACTATTTATTTTTAAAAAAAGTATTAATAATATTTAAAACTCAAAACATTATGAATATATTAAAATTCAATAAAAAATGTCTCCATTAGGAATCCAAATTCCTATACACTGCTGTTATTGTTGAACATTCATCATTCATAAAATAAATTAATTAACCTATTTATACGTGAAAAACATTTTAAGTCAAAAATGATTAAGGCATCTCTTGTAGATAAATACAATTTTTTAAATGAATATTTTGATCTTACATTTTTACATTACAATTTTTAATAAAAATTGGTTTTATTCCCCCTCCTATTATAATAAATACGAAATGTTCCCACAGAATAGTTATTAACCAATTTTTACTATTAAAAAAAATACAAAAAGCATTTGTGAATTTTAAAATTATTTAATTATTAGCAGGCTTACAATAAAAAATAATGAATAAAAATAAAAGGAATTTTAAACTTCATCTACGTGAAAACATATCAAGTCAAAAACTACTTACATAAGTTAAATTTTCAATGCACGTTTTGATCTCCTAACACCAATTCGAGAAAATGTAAATTTAGAAAATTTAATAAATTGTATAAGTTTTAGATGTATAATTTAAATATTTCTAGAAAAACTATACTTATGAGAAGTGGTCCTATTAATTTTTGACATAATATTCTTTAAGTATAATAGAATGTTTAATGAAATTTAAAATTCTATAAACAATATATATTATAATAAACGAAATCTCCACCATACTATTAACAAAAAAAAAAAAAGCAACGCTTATATAGAAAAAATTAATAATATTTAAAACTCACCAACATTACCTATATAAGAATTGCCTCGTAATCCAAATTCCAAATTTCTGTACTCTGCTATTATTGTTGACAATTCTTGAATTTAAAAATTAATTAACTGAATCTTTACACTTAAAAAAAATTAAAAGGAATATATTTTTTTTTTTCAATTTCTTGAGACTGGTATTTCTTTATTTAATAAATTAATTGGTATCCATTTTTAGTCTCAACACTCTTAATTATATTAATAGTTCTACGTTTCGGCCATCCCAAGGATAGACTTCAAGTATAAATTTTCACCTCACATCAAAAAATCAAAATTGTTTTGCAGGCTGTTCTGCCCAGGTCATCAGTTATTATTCTTTTCAAACTTCAATAATTTTTAATTTTTCGATTAATCGACACTATCACTATCATATAAACAAACTACTTTATAACCGGTTATAAAGTAGTTTGTTTATATTTATAAAATTAAATTAAATTTTTAATGTGAGGTGTAAATTTATACTTGAAGATTGTCCCTGAGGATAGCTGAATTGGCCGAAACGTTGGACTATTAATATAATAAAGAGTGTTGAGGATACCATTTGATTTATTTAATAATTAAAAGGAATGAAAAACTTAAAAAACTTTTCAAGTGGAAAACTATCATGGGAGTATTTATTATGTAGATAAGTTAAATTTTTAAATAAAAATTTTGATTTACTATAAAAAAAAAAAAAAGAAATAAAAAAAACATTCTTGAATTTCAAAATTAGTTAAGTATTAGGAGGTTTACACTAAAACAATAAATAAAATAATGACAGAAGTAATGTTAGTACTTTACCTACGTGAAAAACATAACTTCTTAACCACTATTTAAATAAATGTAAATTGATAAAGTAAGTTTTAATTTTATAATTTCAATATTTCTAGAAAAAAAATTTTCTTTTGACAAAATATTCCTTAATGTTTGATAAAATTTTTATTTTATTTATTTTAT
>NW_027109697.1:518274-518986 GCF_000696795.3 Halyomorpha halys
AATAATATTTAAAACTCACCAACATTACAAATATAATAATTGTCTCTAGACTATTACAAATCCAAATTACTGGTACACTGGTATTATTATTGCACATTTTTGAATTTTAAAATTTATTAATTATGTATTTACACTTAAAAAATAAAAATAGGGTGCTTCTCTTGTAGATGAATTAAAATTTCTAATGAGCATTGTGACCTCCAACAGCAATTTGAAAAAAATTAAATTACAAAAAATTAAATAAATTGTGTACGTTTTAGATGGAGAGTTTCAATTTGTCTAAAAAACAAAACACAAAGCCTTTGACAGAATATTCCTCAGTTATAATATAATGTTTAATAATATTTTAAATTCCATTAACTATAAATTATAATATACGAAATCTCCACTATACTATTTATTTAAAAAAAAATAATAATGTTTAAAACTCACTATAATTATAAATATAATATAATTCAATAAGAAATCCAAATTCTTGTTTTTTTCTCAACATTCTTAAATTTCAAATTGATTAGTTAAATATTTACTATTAAAAAAAGAATTATACGCTTGTATTTCACCTACATGAAAAATATTTCAAGTTAAAAACGATTAAGGCGAATATCTTGTAGATAAATTACATTTTTAATGAATATTTTGGTCTCTAACACCAATTTCTAAAGATTTAAATTGAGAAAATTTAAATAAACTGTATACATTTTTTCCTATCCTA
>NW_027109697.1:529086-539459 GCF_000696795.3 Halyomorpha halys
GAATTATAAGGGGTTCTATAAACTGGATAAGTTTTAGATGTATAATTTCAATGTTTCTAGAAAAACTATACTAATGAGAAGTGGTTCTATTAACTTTCGACTAAATACATCTCAATTATACTAGAATATTTAATAATATTTTAAATTCTATAAACTATATATTATAATAAACGAAATCTCCACCATACTATTAATAAAAAAAAAAGCAATGCTTATATAGAAAAAATTGATAATATTTGAAACTCACCAACATTACAAATATAAGAATTGTCTCGCAATCCAAATTCCAAATTTCTGTATACTGCTATTATTGTAGACAATTCTTGAATTTAAAAATTAATTAACTGAATATTTACACTTAAAAAAAATTAAATGGAATATAATTTTTTTCAATTTCTTGAGACTGGTATTTCTTTAAATTATATTATACAAAAATCTCCATCATACTATTTATTTTAAAGTAATAATATTTAAAACTCACCAACATTATTAATATATATATAATCAGATTCAATAAGAAATGGCTCTATTAGGAATCCAAATTCCCGTAGACTGGCTTCCCACGACCTGACAACTCGCGGGGTCTAACCACAGCCCCCACAATACTTCTGTCACAGCCGTCTAGATAGTCGAGTTCCAACACAGCTTAATAAATAAATATGGCACTGTGTATATATACTGATTTTAATATTATCATATAATTAATTTAACAATTTTTTAAAAATTCTTTATAAATAAAAGAATTAAAAATAAAACAAAATTATTTTTAACACAAACACACTTGATCCAATTTTACTTTCAACATTTCAAAAACTCTCTAACGTTTTGGCCCTCAGGCCATTTTCGAGGAGACAACCTATAAAAATTTGTTTTTATATTATTTCCTCACAACTTACTAATGTTTTTGACAATACCTTAAATATTATATATAAATATATTTTTCAAATGTTTCCTTGCCCATGTCATAGAGAGAAATGCTTTATTCATCCATGCTTGCCAAACACATCGGGTTGCTACATTACACAGCATACTGATCAATATATCATCGGACATATATAAACTACATATTTTTACATGATATAATAAAATAGAAAGAAAACTTTTTTTTCCCACAGTTATCTTTTACAATCAATTTCAGTCTACACAGTAAATACAAATACAAGCTAATTGCCCATATCAAAAATCTTTAAAACAAATCAAATATTAAAATAATATCACAACAGCTTCAAGCATTGCTATTAAATTGATTATTTTCTTACAAAACTTTTTATAATTTAAACTTAAAACGTTTTCACAATGCTAACACACAAGACTAAACCACCATTATTGTGAAATTTTAAGTAAAATAAATATGTAAATATTAGAAAAACCTTAGTTGTAAGATAAATGTTCAAATTCTTGAAACATACAGATGTATATATAATATATATACAAATATATGCACATGTATATTTTAGTACATATGTGAAAAATAAAAAAGAGAGGGGGTGTATGAATGCAAAAGAATATATATAATAAAAATACAGTAATTATGGGTTTAAATAATGGCATTATAAGCAATAAATTAGAATTGAACGTTAATTAAATTTTAAAAACATTATTTTTAGTGATAAGGTGATAACAGAGTCCTAACCTGTTAAAGGTAAGTTCTGTTGTAAATGATGTTAGTAAGATTAAATATAGATAATAATTTATGTGAAAGTTTTAAGTTTAAATTATAAAAAGTTTTGTAATTAAATAATCTATTTAAAAGCAATGTTTGAGACTATTGTTATATTATTTTAATATTTAATTTGTTTTAATGATTTCACATGGGCAATTAGCCTGCAGAAAACATTTTAAAGATTATATGACACCAATATTTAAGGTATAGTTAAAAACATTAAGTTGTGAGGACATAATGTAATAATAATATAAAAACAAATTTTTATATGTTCTCTCCTTGAAAACGGCCAGTGGGCCGAAACGTTGAAGAGTTTTTGGAAATGAATGTTCAGAGTAAAATTGGATCTTGTGTGTTTGGATTAAAAATAAAATAAACCACCCTCAAACAATCAATATAATAAATCATTAATAAAAAAAAATTGTAAAACATAAATACCCCCCCGAATATTGTTTTTAATGAACCAAAAAAAGATAACCTATACTACATTATATTTTATTTCTACTATATTATATTTATATTTAAGATAACCTCTAATATACTCGTATTATATTTTATACTACTATATTATATTTCTACTATCTATATTATATCGTGACCTGTTTAATATTGTGTCTCTTGTATTTTATCTGATGATGTATAAATTGATGTATCGTAAGCATAAAGTGAGCGTTCTATAGATGGGCGTGAGGAAAGGTCTGAGAAATATATATTATGCTGGATCTAAACGTGAATGCCAAGACATTTACAAATGTTTTAGTACAAGAGCTTAAAAGAAGAACGAAGGCAGTTATTTCACTCCAATTTTTGATTACTTAATGGAAAACTAGGTATAATTACTTGTCAAAATTGATGAGTCTGCCAAGTATAGGTTGGAGGAATAAAAACTGGTGGCTGTTTCAAAAGGTTAAAAAAAATTAATTTTTTATTCGGACCTCTATATCTTTACAACTACCAACAGCAATAGAAAATATAAGAGAGTATTTTGTGAGTTTATTTCGTCAAATATCATAAAAACTACAACTTCTACAAAGATAAAAATTATTAACTATTTTATAGTAAATGTAAATAGCTTTAATTTGAGTGTTGACAGACATCTTAACGTCCAATGGTTTCTGAAATAAAGTTTTTCATAAATCAAACTTATTGTCCGAACAACTATAAATCAATTTATTTTAGCCCATATCATGAAAATTACTATTCCTACGAAAATAAACGTCATAAACTATTTTATAGCTCATTAAACTAACTTTAATTTGATTGCTAATAGACATCTGTACGTCACATAGTTCTGAGATATAGATTTCTCAAAATAAATTAAGTAACTACTAATCTTTCAAAAGATTTTCAAGAAATGTTGTTTTTTAATAACCTATATCTCGAGAACTATTGAATGTAAACAGCTCTATTAGGGCTAATATTTCAGCAAATTTACTCTTCTTTAAATAATGTTCTCTTAGATTTTTTAGTTGGTGGTTTTTAAGATATAGAGCGCCGAATGAAAAATTAATGTTGTTTAACGTTTTGAAACAGCCACCATTTTTTATTGTCCCTACCTATACTTGACAGACTCATCAATTTTGACTAGTAATTATGCATATTTTTCATTAAAGTAATCAAAAATTGGGGTGAGATAACTACTTTTTTTCTTCCCGGCTCTTGTACTATTAGGTAAACGAAGGAAGATGTAGTCATCAATAACTTTCATTCTGGATTTTTTATGAAATACTTGTTAATTTAATTGCCCAAACATACGATATCTTTATAAACTTATTTTTGTGCTGTGTTTATTACAAAATAAACTCCAAGTATAGGCAACCTAGAATGCCTATTCTAACCACGATGGGGAGTCAAGTTCTTCATTTTGTGGGACCACCATGCAATGAGAAAAGTCAACGCCCCAGGCCGGATTCAAAACGGTGCCTCCCGCAGATTTCAGACTGATACTTGCTTGAAAGGCAGGGAGAGGTGGAAATAAATAAAAAATAAAAATAAAAGATTTCTGACTGATAGGCCTGCGCCTGACCACCTGAGCTACGGACGGCCCAAGTTAATTGACAAGATTTAAAACGAAGTATTTTAAATGGAGCCAGTCATTGAATCCGATAAATTTTTGAGTTAATTAAAACACAGAAAGCACAAACATTTATTTGTTGGCAGTTTTAAAATGATGATAACTGAACATAAAGGTGTGGTGTGGATGCAGCACAACCACCATTTGATTTGTGTCTAAAAACTAACACGGCCACAAATTCATGCCAACTTTTTTTTAATTTATTTATTTAATGTAATTTACAACTGTATAAATGATAAATACAATAAGTAAATCTGGGGACTGTTTCATTTATACTTGGGAAGCAACTTGCCATTAATTTAAATTAGAAGGTCCCGTGGCCATCTTCTTCTCAGACCTCTCGGAGGATTATCAGGGATTAGGGGTGAGAGATTAAGAACTAATGGGTTAGGATGGATAAGGAATTTGGAATGAAAAGACGCATATCTGTTTCAGTCCAAATCTGCAAAGAAAGGGATGTTAAGGTCTTTGTGGATGAGTTTATTTGTGACGTAATAGGGACAATCAAGGATTTCCGGAGGAATTTGGATTTTAAGGATTGGATACGGGAGGAATTTGTTGGTTTGGTAGATCCCCAGAGCTCAATTCCATATGTCCAAAATAGGTCTGATTATCATAGTGTATAATTTTTTGTGATTTGTTCACGATCCGTTGAACGTGGATAGTGGATCACTTGAAAACGAAGGTCTGAGAGAGTGAGATAGGGAGAATAAAATTGTCAATTTAATGAAATGACATTTAATTATATTATTTCAATTTCTTGAGACAAGGTAATTATTTATTAAATAAGTCAAAAATTTGTATTTTTTTTTTGTCTCAACACTTTTATTTTTCACCAGTCCAACGTTTCGGCCATTCTAGCCATCCTCAAGGACATCTTCAATTATAATTTCTTCCTCACATTAATGCATGTGTTAGAGTCTTTTTTTTTTAGTATTGTTAGGTTGTACATGGGGACGACCATGTTGGGTTTTATGTATCTATATATTGTTTTTACTGTATTTGAAATGTTTATACTTTTGACATAAATTTATTTTTTTGTGTGATGGAAAAAAAGAGGAAATTTTTAGAATTGAATGATGGAAAAAATAAACCCATTTATACAACGATAAAAAGCTTTAAAAATGTGTAAGGGAAGAAATAATAAATTATATAAAGGAAAAAAAAAAAATCATGCATAACTTTAAAGACCTTAATGTTCCCTATGTAACCGATCTACCCCCAACCAGATATCACTCCTCCCATTATAAACTCCCTAACCACTCAAACCCTCTAGTTTCTAATCATGCATCCTCTTCCATTCCTGACAATCCTCCGAGGCGCCTGAAAAGAAGATGGCCACGAGACCAGCTAATGTAAAATGTCATTAGATTAGAGTGCAATGGGTAGTTTCTCTACGCGCCTGTAACACTCCAATTTAACTTAGATCAGATTTACTGAATGTATTATAATGTACAGTTGTAAATAAATATTTTTTTTTTAAAAAAATGTATAACTTTAGGACTTTATCCAGAATTTTTTTTTCTCTTGGGCTCTTGTTCATTTTCTTATAAATTAAAATCGATGACTCACCCATATTGTAATATATAAGAAAAGAGAACAGGTACTAAATACAATATAGGAAGCTTGTTACAATAATGTGGCCCTGACCTCAAGCAAGGGCAAGGATATATTAACCACAAGGTGGGGCGCCCTGCACTCCATTTCTATCCCACGCATTCCGTTCGGTCGACCTTGCTGTTGATGATTTCGGTAATATAATTTAGAAGTAATCGAGTCAATTTTATTTTTTGTTAACTATATCTAGATTTAGATATTGATCTGCAATTATTATGAATCTTGCGCTCTAATAGTTGGTTTCCTCTAACAAATCCGGGTTCAACAACCGATTCCCAAAATTCGATAATGTCAAATAGTATAGGGCGCACATCAAAAGAGATAACAACAACATTTAGAGAACCATACAATTGAAAAGGAATATTATACAAAAAAATTTTGTAATTCCTTTTCAATTGTATGTTTCTCTAAATGTTGTTGTTATCTCTTTTGTTCTATAGCCCTGATGAAGACCTGAAACTCAGGTCGAAACGTCGGCATAAAATAAATAAATATGGTTTTCTTTATTTATGTTGTTCTTTGCTGACCGCACCCGCCGACAAACTTACATCATTAACAACTCTAATCATTAATCTACGGTCAACTATCTACACCTCACCATAAAGACCTTAATGTTCCATATATAACCGATCTAGCCCGAAACAGATACCAATCCTTCCATAATGAACTTCCTAACCACTTATTTTTAACCTTCTACAATACAGTTATAAACTTGTTATTACTTTTATTAAATTTCAATAGTACTCATCGTATAGACTCATCCTCCTCATTACTTTTTCAAAATAATCTGTTTAAGTGGAATATTGAATCCTTATCAAGTAATATTCCATGTTTGTTAATTAAGGGAAAAAAAGAAAGATGTATTGGGTTAGAAGAGAAATATGGTTAAATATATAAATAATGGAAAAAAAAAAGAGATTAATATATAGAAAGAAACAAATAAGAAAATTTTTTTTTTTTTAAATAAATAATTGTAGTCTTGATGTATGACTTTCTTTGTGACAAAAAAAGGAGCATTGAGGATTTTACTAAGGAATTTGGATTGTAAGGATTGAATACGAGAGGAATTTGAAGGTTTAGTAGAGCCCCAAAGCTCAACTTCATGTCCAGATAGGCCTTATTATTGTCATATAGATCAATCTTTTGTTATTATTTGATATGTTTTAATAAAGATGGTTGAGATAATTTGGATAACTTTTGTTATTATTAATTATTTTTTTTATGTTTTATCGCAAAGAGTATCTTATTGACAAATTATTCGAAGTTGTCTTTCTTAAAATTACTAATCTGGAATCTATGTATTCTATACATAGAATACAGTATATACAGTCTTAGTATCATATTTAATAAAACATCAATATAAACAGTAATAAAAAGTAAATATAACAATGAAAAATATTATTGAAAGGTTCCAAAAACGAAGTCTATCAAATAATATTAACTGAGGATTTGATATTCTACTAAGTCTGATTAATTTGTAAATGTTTTTGGGCAACATTAGTCAGTGATATCCCAGCAGGAATAAAAAATGAAATTTTATTTATTTTTTGATATTTACCACTGCATTATAAAAGGTTAGAAACCAGTTGGTTAGGGAGTTTATTATGGAAGGGTTGATACTTGGTACAGATGAAATCGGCAACATAAAGAGTATTAAGGATTTAGGACTTTAAGGATTGGATATGAGAGGAATTCGATAGTTTAGTGGAACCTCAAAGCTCAACTCCGTAAGTCTAGATAGGTCTTATGAATGCCATGTAGATGAGTCTTTTGTAATTATCTGCAAGAAAAAAAAAAATTAATTTTTATTTATTTTTCGATATTTACTACTGCATTATA
Organism: Halyomorpha halys; assembly: GCF_000696795.3. Classification (NCBI taxonomy): domain Eukaryota; kingdom Metazoa; phylum Arthropoda; class Insecta; order Hemiptera; family Pentatomidae; genus Halyomorpha; species Halyomorpha halys. The sequence continues at coordinate 536,280 of NW_027109697.1, forward strand.
GATTCATCCACTATTCCTTAAAAGTGTCTGCTGATAAATGATTTTGAATTTGTTTTAAATGAATATTTGACTAATTAGAAATTGATGTTTTTGACCTGGGCAGAATATGGAATATGGAACTTGGAGTTAGAATTTTTTAAATTATATAGCTTCAAAGTTGTATTAAGCAGATTATCCCTGAAGATGGCTGGATTGGCCGAAACGTCAGACTTATAAGATAAATAAAAGGTTTTGAGACTATAATGGATAAAATTTGAATTATTTATTTTAAAAAAATTTACCAGTCTCAAGAAAATATTAAGATTATAACTAAATAAAAAACAATGTTAAAAAAAAACCACACATACATACATTTATGTAAAATACGTTTATTATATTATGTATTATAAATTTACTGTGCCTATACATTATAATAATTAAATAAATATTATTTACCTAGATATAAGTATACTGTGTAGTTAGCAATCCTATACAATTGGCCAGCGCAACTTTTTGAATAATATTTTTCTCTGCTAAACTTCAATACTCTTTATGTTGCCGATTTCGTCATAAGCAGTTATCAACCCTTTCATAATAAACTCCCTAACCAATTGGTTTCTGACCTTCTATAATGCAGTAGTAAATATCGAAAAATAAATAAAAAGTAATTTTTTTATTCCTACAGGTATATCACTGACTTATGTTGCCCAAAAACTTTTACAAATTAATCAGACTTGGTAGAATATCGAATCCTCAGTTAATATTATTTGATAGACTTCGTTTTAGGAATCTTTCAATAATATTTTTCATTGATATATTTACTTTTTATTACAGTTAATATGGATGTTTTATTATTTACTCTAAGAACATACATAGATTCCAGATTAGTAGTTTTAGGAAAGAAAACTTTAAGAAAACCTAAAGTTGAGTACATATGCTGAAATATTAGCCCCATAGAGCTCTTTACGTTCAATAGTTCCCGAGATACAGCTTTTTAAAAAGCAACATTTCATAAAAAATGTACTAAAAGTCAGTATTTTGTGAATTTATTTTGAAAAATATATATCTCAGGTAACATGGGACTTACCATTATCACTCGAATAAAAGCTAGTTTAATGTGGTGAAAAGTTATTTATTACGTTTATATTCGTAGGAGTTGAAGTTTTCATGATATTTTACTAAAATATATTGATTTCTAGTAGTTCGAATAATACTTTGAATTTATGAAAAACTTCATTTCAGAAACCATAAGACGTACAAATGTCTATTAGGACTCAAATTAACGCTGGTTAAATTTAATATAAAATAAGGAGAAGATGGTTGGGGGTGCGGTCAAATGAAACACAAATAAGTATGACTAACTTATTTTAATGTGCCGACGTTTCGGCTAGAGTTTCTAGCCTTCTTCAGGGCTAAAAACAAAACAAGATAACAACCACAGTAAGTATAGAAAAATAAAAAATATAAAAGAAAGTATAAACAGAATAATTTTACACATAAAATGAATAATTTTACAAAATAGAATTAATAAAATGAAGTGATGAGAGAAGCGGGAAATAAAATGTATACATAGGTAATTGAAAAAGTGGGTAAAATAACATAATTAAGGAAATGAAATAAAAATAAAGTTATATAATGCAAAGAAGTATGAACATATTAGTTATTATTGATTTAAAATTTAAATATGAAAAGAAAATGAAAATTGAGAGGAAGAAAATATATGTAACAATAATGATGATTCTTACATATATTTTCTTCCTCTCAATTTTCATTTTCTTTCCATATTTAAATTAATAATAACTAATATGTTCATACTTCTTTACATTATATAACTTTAATTTTATTTCATTTGCTTAATTAAGTTATTGTACCCACTTTTTCAATTACCTATGTCTATATTTTATTTCCCGCTTCTCTCATCACTTTATTTTATTAATTCTATCTTGTAAAACTATTCATTGTATGTGTAAAATTATTTTGTTTATACTTTCTTTTTTCTTTTTTATTTTTCTATACTTACTGTGGTTGTTATCTTGTTTTGTTTATAGCCCTGAAGAAGGCTAGAAACTCTAGCCGAAACGTCGGCACATTAAAATAAGTTAGTCATACTTATTTGTGTTTCATTGACCGCACCCCCAACCATCTTCTCCTCATTTATCATCCACGGTCAACTATCTCTCAAAATTATTAATATAAAATAGTTTATAATGTTTATGCGTTCGGAAAAATGTTTTTATGAAAAATTCATATTCATGTGCAAATATCATCAAAACTACTATCTCTACGAAGAGAAACCTCATAATTAAACTAGCTTTCATTTGGGTACTGGCAGACATCTGTAAGACCAATGGATCTTGAGATATATTTTTCATGAATCAAATATTTGTCCGAAAAACTAGAACATGGATATTTTGTAAATGAAGTTTCGCAAATATCATGAAACCTACTCACGGTTATAGTAACAGAATAAATAAATATCTGTGCCAGCCGGATTTGAACCCAAGCCCAAGAGATAGCAACACAGAACTTTATTAAATGAGCTACACTGTTCTCTAATACGGTTCTTTTTATTGTAAATTTCATTTTGAGCTACAGAGTCCCACATTCATTAAGCCCGTTTGTAGCTGATGGCGTCACCTTAGTAACCTCGTAACTGCAGAGGTGCCCGTTCCAATCTGGCTAGGAATGAAACTTGATCATCTCACCATTAGTATAGTAGTTAGTAAGTTTCATTCATGTTGAGTTGTTCCAATCAATTGTCAACTTGTTCCCTTAGTAAAAGCTTTTAGTAGTCAAAAGGAAAGTTAGGCTGATTAATATCTATGAAATAATTAAAATAAATATTATAATTGATCTACTTCATAATTAAAGGTAATAGCAAACTGCTTTAAACGGTTTTGATGATTATAGGTTTATTAATGAGATGTTTCAATGGAACTAGCTGTTGTGATTCTCGATTAGCATAACCAATATGGATTAATATACTTAAAGAGTTAATAACAATAATAAAATCAAGTTATAAATCTGTAGTTTTAAGTCATGTTTAGAAAATATTTAAACTGAAATGGTTGTTAAAATGAACAATTACTTTTTTTTTTTTTTTTTTAAATTAAGATATGTTTATTGATAGATATTACAATCTGCCACACAGTTGTGGGCAATAGGTAATAGTGATGAATGAATCTCATACATACTAAAATA
>NW_027109697.1:539509-542375 GCF_000696795.3 Halyomorpha halys
TTTATTTTAGTATGTATGAGATCATTCATCACTATTACCTATTGCCCACAACTGTGTGGCAAATTGTAATATCTATCAATAAATAAATCTATCAATTTAAAAAAAAAAGGAGATTTTTAAAGTAATTCTTTCGCTAGACTCCTATTTTTCGATGGTCAATGCAAAAGGTTTTTGCTTCTATGTTATTTTTCATGTTTAACTGACAGTAATGTAAAACAAATAAAAACCTTTGTAAATCTCATTTCCTCATTTTTTACAAAATATTCTATAATCAGGAATTGGATAACTCTATTCTTGCATTAACATTAAACTGTTTAAAGTTTTGAAGTTTTTCTTTAAAAAATATTTTTCTTCACGTCATAAAAAGCATTTTTTAACTTTCTTAATCAAAATATTCACCTTCACTCCCTCATTTTAACATTTTTTTTTAAAAATTTTTTAAACAATAATTAAAGGTACTAATGCGTAGGCACCATATGAAAAGTGAAGGTACTATGCCACTATGTAACTATGAATTTTTTCAGGTTTAATTATTCAATTAAATTCAATTATGCCTTTTTTATAATTTAAATTATCCATACTATCCTACCTAAAGAAGCTTCGCATAGTTAAATATAGAGTTTCCTTATGAAGTATTCAAAATAGGACAATTAAGAGGACGGTCCATGTGGACATATAAATATATATACTTGATGTAGTCTTGTCTTCATTGGAGCGCGGAATGTCCTGCTCGGGAGTCTTTCTTGAATACACAAGATGAACATAATCAAACTATCTGTATGAAAAATAAAATAACATAATGATAAAATAATATATACAATATAACAATTACTATTCCTTTTTAAATAACTTCAAAAACCAAGTCCCTTTTAGGCACAACTGTACTTAGCAAACCCTTTCCGTTTTTTAGAGGTATCCAGTTTTTTAAAATTGACTTTCTCAATGCTTATTCTTAAAATAAATATTTTTTTTAAAAACAAGTATTTATAGAGAGTTGAGACTTCTTTAAAATGTACTGAACCCCTGCACATTGAGTTGTAGCGGTACAGAAAAAACAAAAAATGTATGGACTAACATTACGATTCTTAGGCAACATTTAACTTTTATTTTAAATGTTAAAGTTAAAAAATTAATTTTCATTCAATTAAAGATGCTTTTATCAATATTCAACACCTTAGCGCACAATTAAAGAAAAAAAAACGCCCAAAAAAAAATCAATTTTTTTAATGTAAAGTACACAATTTAGAACATTGTCTTGGCAAACAAACTTAAAAAATACAAAACCTTTCATTTTGATTTTGGATATTGGTCGTATTGAGACACATCGTGCAGATAACTTAATGATAATAACAATCATAAACTCTAAGTTATAAATCTGTACATTTTTCTATTCAATATTTCTATTTATATACAATTACTATTCATTTTGGGACACATGAAAAGTTGTTATTGCATCGAACTCGAAATATCGAATTTTTGACATACTGAGATTCGAGTTATAGTCTTGGCTCCTTTTTTCAGATATATGATTCAGGAGCCAACTGAAACTTAGAAGGTTGAGTTATGTAAGGTCTGACATTTAATATTATCGTTTTAATGAGGTTCAGTGCGGAGAGATAGCTATGCAAAGATAGTTGGAATTGATCAAGAATTCATTGACAAAAAATAGAAATCACATCTCGAAAATACGACCAATCTATCTATCGATGCCTGAATACTGCGCATGACATTTACCTTCACGTACTAATCGATTTTTAATCTCTGAATGTTTCCATCACGATTGCGATGCCCTAATGATCGGAAATCGAAGCGTAGAATTTGAGCTTTCACTTGGAACAGACATTAGCTTCCGATCCTCTTACTCCTCTCAGGAAATCTGTTACAGGGAGTAATTGCTCGCTGGAGCGGGCCCAAGGCGCAGTTTTCAATCCTTAATTGGAGCCCCAGGAACAGGACTGGAGTCGGGACTAACCACCAGAACGCTTACTTTCCAACGAGTAGAAAATTTTAACAAATTATTACGATACCTGTAAGGTTCAAGTTTTTTTAGAAAGTTGAAAAACATCATTTATGTCCATCAAGGCCCGTTCACACGGTGATAATTACCTTAATGGCAGCATTTACTGTCGTAGCAGTACTGTCCAACCAGGTTTAGCGCGATATTTGACAGTTACTGTTATGTTAAATGCCATATATTGGGGTCTTATTTGAAAATTGTGTAAATACGTCAGGTCCAATTTCAAGCTTTAACATCATTCATGAGTGATAGTCATTGGAAAAAAAATAAGAAATACTCCAGTGGAATTCTGACATGGAGGTTATATTTTACCTCCAAAATTGTTTTAATAAAAAATATCGTCTTTCACTTCATCATGTCCGACTCTTTAGGCAAGTCACTTTAAAAATTTCTATTCGAATTACAATTGATTGTTTCAATTCACTACCTAATTTATTCAGTTGTTACATCAGGAATCCATTCAAAAATAAGCCTCATTATTTATTGCAGTCAGCAAAAAGAAATAAAATAAAAACTGTAGGTCGAGACGATTTTCCTTTACTCCGTCACAGAAAATGATGAAAGGCGTAGTTTAGAAGCGAACATGGTTTGAAGGCTGGGGTGAGATGGGGCGGTAGTGGGTAGAACTATTATAGACCACCAGCCAGACGCCCAGTCGCTTGCTTCGGTTCTGTAGAGGCAGTCTTTGTGGCGATTCTGCGCAGTGGTCTATTACCATTTCCACGTACTTAAAAAAAAAATCCAGGAGATACAATGGACAATTGGAGTTCTGGCAATGGTCAGATTCTCCACTCAAGTTAAGTGTTTGCGGCTTTAGTGCACTTGCTCAGCCTCCACTGGCTCATTACC
>NW_027109697.1:547570-550714 GCF_000696795.3 Halyomorpha halys
TATATATATATATATACAGGTTCACTTCGCTCTCAGCCGTTATTTAGGGAGGGAGGGACCTTAATTTAATATTATTATTTAATAATTACTACATGAAAACTAACAAGTTGCGCCATCTATAGACAGGTTCCGAATTTTATCCGGAGATTTCTTAATTTGATTTCTGAACATTGAACTCAACAGAAAAAAAGTCATCTCTTTAGTGATTATTGAGACAAGAGAAGCCCTGAGATCAGAAATAGATTTTTTTTTTTTTTGTTGAAAGCACCATAAAGTAAAATTCAACCTCTCCGGATTCGAACCGGCGCCTCTGCAGTAGTGGTGAAACAAAAATTGACTAAATGGCTTAGCGGATTTCGGGTGCGTTTACTTGGAGGGAGCATATATATTTTTTTTTAAACTAATTAATTTTACTTCTCATTCTGATTTTAAGGAGGAGTGAACTCAATTCATCGATTCGATCGATATTCATTTCGTATAGGGGGAGTGGATACCTGAAGCGCCTGAATAAAGTTAAATGATATAATTTTCTCCAGTTGAATATAAAATAAAAAGACAAGACTACTTAGCATGGTGGCCGCACGGCTCATTACCAACACTAATGCTTCCAGAATCTACTAGATCGCTCTCAATGCAAATAACAGCCATTGTTCCATTCTCAGTTTATCTTCATCTCGAGTGAAGGCTGCCTCCATTCATCTTGGCTTCTCAAATCCTGAATTACCCTTTCGGTTAATGATCCTTGAATGATAACTAGCAAATAAAATTATATTACACTAAAAACTCGTTATAATTTATCAGAAACAATGATTGTCTCGGGGGAGGTTGGGAGGGATGATTATCAGAAAAAGGGAACGTTTGATCTCTCTCTCTCTTTGGGTGATTAATTTGCATATATAAAAATATATATGTTTATGTATGTATATATATATTTTTATTTTTATTTATTCAATAGTTTCATAACGATTTTAAATTATACAATTTTGTTTTGTCACTTTTAGAAAAATATTATTTTTAATTAACTTCGAATTTACAGGAAGATTATTTCGTTTATTCAACAGTCCCATTGGGTAGTATATTTTAAATCTTGTTTTGGTTATAACAAGAAGAATGTTATTTGTTTTTATTTTTTTATTCATTCATATGAATAATATTCATTGATTTATTTTATTTTGTATATATTTATTTATTTTTTCTCTTAATTAATTTGACTAAAAGAATGTTATTTTATATATATAATTTTATATGAGAATATTCTCAAAAATTCTTTTTTTAATCTCTTTCTTATTTTATTTTAATTTTGTTCTTTTGTTTAAGAAGGATTTTATTTTGTTATTGACTTATATTTATAGTATCATTTTATGTACCTAATATTTCCAGAGGGCATACATTTTCATTTCATTCTTATTATTTCATTTTTTCTTTTTTTTTCTTCTTATTTTATCTCTTTTTTTTTTTTTTAAGAAGTTAACATGTTTAAAAATATTCTTTTCTTCTTTAGTTATCTGTTGTACTTGTTTTCAAAAAACTTATGTTGTACCCAGAAACGTGAATAATTTTAATTGCTCAATGAGACACTGTAGTCTCAGAGCATCAGGGTTTATTGTAAAATTGTAAATAATTCATGAACAATAAAATCTCTCTCCCTCCCTCCCTCTCCCTCTCCCTCCATAAAATACCTATGTTTCTTTTCAAATAAAATAAAATACTAACGAAAATAATACAAATCAAAATAAATGTAATTAAATTATATACTAATACTAAGTTAATACAATTTACAAATTAATTATTAAACATGACGTTAACAATCATGTTTTACGACCAAATAATAATAGTGATGGAAAGAGGACTACAACAAAAGCACAAGGGAAGAAATGCTTTGCTTACAAAAGGAAGTGTAAAGTTTATGTATATAGTTTCCGCTATATAGGTTCCACAGTAGCCCGGTCGAGAATATTATTCCAAGAAGCCTTCTTCCTTTGATGTCCTGGATGAGATGAGGGAGGAGGGAATGCAGACGAGAGGTACGCCGTGTCCAATCTTCTCATCAGCAGTAAACCTTAATGGCCTGTCTGTATGTCGGCTACCGCCCCATACCGCTTCTTCGTCTCGTCATGTATGTGTAGTCGAAATTTGATTTTCGCTGAGTCGTAACAACGCCATGTAACCTATCTGTTGTTATTATTGATTTTATAACCTATTATTTTATAACGATATTATCTCTTGTTCTTCTTCAGCTCACAACTAACAATCCAAAATCCTACGTAAAATCCTTGATGCTCCTAATTACGTTACAAATAAACTCATTCACAAAGACCTCAACATTCGTTGCAGATTTGGCCCAAAACAGATATGTGTCTTTTCACTCCTTAACCATCCTAATCCATTAATTCTTAATCTTTCATCCTTAACGATCCCTGATAATCCTCCGAGGCGTCTGAAAAGAAGATGGCCACGGGATCTTCTAATTTAAATTAATGTTTTAAAAAGATTTTCAAGTGTATAAGAAACATACAACATATTGACTTATTGTATTATTTTGTACAGTTGTAAATCACATTAAATTAATTTTTAAAAAATTAAAAAATCCCTACTAAAATAAATTCTAAAAATGTTGATTTCTCATTATTTGGAAAAGAATATTTATTTTCGAAAAACTGTATTTCGCGAAGTAGTGATTGTAATGAGTTCTATTAATGTTATTTAAATGCATTATAAAATAGTTCATAATGAAAACTTGTACTACAAGTAATGAACAAAGATAACAAAGGCCAATACAAAGTTCTATAAGGGCAGAAGTCGTGCCAACTACTTTGCAAATTCGACACGCACGACTCAGCCATCAATATTTTCTGACCGGAACACCTAGACCAGTCTGTTAACACTGTGGCGTACCAATAACGGTTAAAACACTAGGCTATGTATAGAAGTCAAATATCATTTAACCATTTAATTAAATGACAATAGCCCTTACATAAGTGAAAAAATTTTACTATTTAATGCCAACTAACATTAGGGGTATTCATGATGTTGTGTTAAATGTTATATGTTTTACCATGTTAAATGTTATAACTATAGGATTGTGAGCAGCCCTATTTGAAGTCATGTTAAACGTTAAATGCATAAGAGTCCCTAGCGGATTTT
>NW_027109697.1:550824-560859 GCF_000696795.3 Halyomorpha halys
ACAATCCATTAATTGTATCCCAAAATTTCCAATCCCATATCACAGCTCTCGAAGATTGGTGTCGTAATTGGAAAGTTAAATTCCAACAAATCCCATCAAATCCCCTTCGTCGTAAACCTACTGACTGCCCTACAGTTTCATTTAACGATGTTACTCTTATCCCTGTCGAACAGATCCGCTACCTTGGACTACATTTGGACCAGACTGAAAAGACAGGAAACTGCACGTCGACTATTACAGCACTTACTAGACAAACGGTCTAAACTTCCAACACATTACAAAAGACTGATGTACATGACTGTAATAAGGCCAATCTGGACATATGGAGTTGAGCTTTGGGGCTCCACTAAACCTTCGAATTCCTCTCGTACTCAATCCTTACAATCCAAAATCCTCAATGCTCCTTACTTTGTCACAAATAAAGTCATACATAAAGACCTTAATGTTCCCTATGTAACCGATCTAGCCCGAACCAGATATCATTGCTTCCATTATAATCTCCCTAACCACTCAAACTCCCTAGTTTCTAACCTTGCATCCTCTTCCATTCCTGATAATCCTCCTAGGCGCCTGAAAAGAAGTTGGCCACGAGACAAGCTAATGTAAAATGTCATTAGAGTGCTACCAATGGGTAATTTCTCTACACGCCTGTAACACTCCAATTTAACTTAGAGCAGATTTACTAAATGTATTATAATGTACAGTTTTAAATAGCAATAAATAAATATTTAAAAAAAACATTATATGACAAGATGTAGTCCTAAGTAGCGAATATGATCAACAGACGTTGGTGGGATCTTCAAAAAGGATACTTGAAGGACAGAAGGGTAGAGGTTACGACGGAGAGTAAAGGTGATCTGGAGGGATTTGTTAGGATTTATTTTGATTCTCCAGTTGTGTCACCAGATGTTATGTTTGCCTGTAGAGTTTGAGATTAGTAGGGTCGTTGCTTACAGACAGTACACATGTGTCATAAGCGTATGTTTTTAGGACGGTCTTATACTACCTTGAGGAACACCGGCCGACTGAGAAAAGAGAGACGAGTAGGCTAGGTTTTGATTTACTATAAAGAATATATCAGAGAGGTAGGAATAGACTAAGAGAAAATGTGTAGGGGGAAGAAATTGAAGATGTTTTCAGAGCAGTCCTGGATGACAGACTTGATAGTACAAGAGCCCAAGAGGAGAAAAAAGGTAGTTATCTCACCCCAATTTTTGATTACTTTAATGAAAACTATGAATAATTAATAGTCAAAACTGATGAGTCTGCCAAGTATGAGTAGAGGGAATAAAAAATGGTGGCTGTTTCAAAACGTTAAAAATAATTAATTTTTTATTCGGAGTTCTATATCTTAAAAACTACCAATAACACTAGAATATCTAAGAGAAAGTCATTTAAAGAAGAGTAAATTTGCTAAAATATAAGCCCTAATAGAGTTATTTACGTTAAATAGTTTTCGAGATATAGCTTTTTAAATAAATTTATTTTAGCATATATCATGAAAACTACTATTCCTAGGAAGGTAAAGGTCATAAACATCTTTATAGTCCATTATACTAGCTTTAATTTGAGTACTAATAGACATCTGTACGTCACATAGTTCCTGCGATATAGATTTCTCAAAATAACTACTAATCTTTCAATAGATTTTTAAGAAACTTTGCTTTTAAAAAAGCTATATCTCGAGAACTATTGGACGTAAATAGCTCTTTTAAGACTAATATTTCAGAAAATTTACTCTTCTTTAAATAATGTACTCTTAGGTTTACTAGAGTTGTTAATAATTTTAATGATATAGAGCTCTGAATGAAAAATTAGTTCTTTTGAAACAGCCACCATTTTTATTCCCCCTACCTATACTTGGTAGACTCATCAATTTTGACTATTAATTATACATAGTTTTCATTAATGTTATAAAAAATTGTGGTGAGATAACTGCCTTTTTTTTTCTTCCCGGCTCTTGTACTATGATCATAAGATTGTTCAACATCGAGGAAGACATGAAGTAGAAGATATGACATCAACCATTTGATGACACTGTAGTATGGTAGAAGGTAAACGTTAAAAAACTAGTTTATAGTACATTCAACTAGCTTCAATATGAGGTATAAAAGAAAAATATACGATCAATAATTTTGGAGAATTAGTTGTCCATAAACCGAAAGTATTGTCCGAACTATGAGAAATCAGTATTTTGTGAATTTACTTTTGGAAATATCATGAAAACTCCTACGAAAATACTAATCATAAACTAGTTAATAGTACATTAAACCGCATCCTTTTCATGGTCCCTTTTTATTTGATTGCCTCTCCCCCCCCCCAATACAAAATTCTTTAACTATTGATTTTTTTTTTATTTAATGTTATGTTTTAAAGGAATGTTTCTTGAGGAACTATTGAACGTAAATAGTTCTAAAAGGGCATATAGTACAAGAGCCGGGAAGAAAAAAATGCAGTTATTGCTAATAGACATCTGTACGTCAAATGATTTTTGAGATATAAATTTTTCAAAATAAATTAACTAACTACTGATCTTTCAGTACGTCCCATACAACATTTTTATGAAATGTTGCTTTTTAAAAAGCTTTTATCTCGAAAACTATTCAGCGTAAATAACTCTATTAGGGCTCATATTTTAGCAAATTTGCTCTTCTTTAAATGACGTTCTCTTAGGTTTTCTTGAGTTGTTCCTACTTTTTGAGATATAGAGCTCCAAATGAAAATTAGTTTTTTTTTATCGCTTTGAAACAGCCGCCATTTTTTATTCCCCCTACCTATACTTGGCAGACCCATCACTTTTGACTATTAATTATACATAGTTTTCATTAAAGTAATCAAAAATTGGGGTGAGATAACTGCCTTCATTTACGCTTCTTCAGTTATCAATTTTGTCATTAGTATTTTTCATTATAGTAATAAATAATCGGCGTCAAATTACAGGGTTTTCTCCCCTAGAGATCTTGGACTAGAAGGGGATGTGAAAATGTGCTCTTTACACGTGACCCCATTTCTCTCTCTTGAACACACAAGAGTGTAGATATTAGTTACATATTGTTTACCAAGGGTTTGTAGGTATTTTAGATTTGAAACAAGTAGTAAACTTGAGGATTTTTTTTTTTTTTTTTTTTTAAGGTAAGAAGAGAAAGTCGCTTTCGGACCTGACAATCGTCAATGTAAATGAAAAATTATCCTTCATATTCCCACCTCTTAAGCCCTACGCCCATACAACAGTATACCTATGCACATTTATATTGTATGGATATATATATGTATGCCAAATGAGCCTGAATATTACGTTAGAGCTGTGAGAACAGCTACGATACGATTCCCAAGCGGTTTCCCACCAGAGCCGATGGTTGCATTATATCTGATCACAGCTGGTTACGAAATGTCCGTCTGTCCGCTGAGTTGCGATATATGTGGCAGTGGAAAAACTATTTCTAGGGAATAGTAATTAGGATGGGCGAGTTGAGTCACATGTAATGGCACAGTTGGACTTTGCACATGATTAACCTAATTCTCGGCAAAGGGACAGGAGAGAACTACATTTTGTTCAATGTTCAAATCTCCTAAATGTACTAAGAGGAGATATAGCACCAACAATCGAGGCTATGAATCTTTATCTGATAGTTGAAATTGCTATTATGTCCAGAAAATCTTGTTTGAATGTGAAAAATAAATATTAAGTGTATGTTAATTCAAATAAAAAAAAAATTAATAGATATAACCTGTCACGTTTGAGAAACAAAATTATGCAAATTAAAAGTATTACAATTTAAAAAAAAATATTGTATATAAAAATAAATGTACTGTTACATACCATGAAGGGCCAGGGGTGCAGAACTTTTTAAGTACTGTTACAAGACCAACGGTTGTGCAAGAAGGTGATTAAATCATTATCAAGCTCGACCGCTAGATTTTTCACTAATATAATAAAAGGGTACTCACTTTATGAGGTTGGGTGGATCCCGAAGGACTCCTGAACTCAGAGGGTTGACTCACGGGCTACAGTATAAATAGTTATCTTTCATAGCCTGATTCAAACCCGGGCTCTCGGGAGTTAGTACCTTACCAAGCTATCTCACTCTCTTTTTGTGTGTATGGATATATAATTGACCTTAATTAAAGTTAATTTGAAAAATGTTCATTTGAGAAGTCTCGGTTTACACTTCCATCTAACAGCCCTGATGAAGACCTACAACGTAGGTCGAAACGTTGGCAAAAAAAAAATTTACTATTTTTCTTCATTTGTGACCACAGAACTGACTAATACTTACAATTTTTATTTTTCCTCTACCTCACCGAACTGCTGCCTTTGATAAATCATTTCTTATCCAAGCTGTATATCACTGGAACTCCATTCCCTCTACCATAAGCCATGTAACAACCCTTCCCTCAAAACCCTTCTATTTAACTACCTTTTACTTCACCATTCTGATCCAATATTAGAATAGTACAGTTAATTTGTAACTACCTTTTTGTTTTATTTTTTATGTATTTAGCCAGTTAGATTTTTTATTTTCTCTGTATCTAAAATTATTTATATACAATTTTAATATAAGTTATGATCAAGTATTGCCACACTGTTTTTGGCTAATATATGTTATCGTAAAATTAAAATACCTTATAATTGTTCTAAACGGACCTAGTGTCAGAAAAACTTTTTTTTCATTTCATTCCATGATGTCTCTAGTGTCAAAAAGTTTTAATATGCTAAGTGTTAAAAGAATATTTAGCAGACCTAGTAACAGACTCTTAACAATGTTATATGTTATATCGTTTTAACATGAAAGAAAGACTTATAATAGACGTACATAGAATATAATAGGGGTATTCATGATGTGTTAAATGTAAAATGTTTTACCATGTGAAATGTTATAAATATAGGATTGTGAGCAGCCCTATTTAAAGTCATGTTAAATGTAAGCAAGCGGATTTTCTAAACAACTTATATTATAACCTTTCCTTCCAAAAATTCATGTTATTGTTTACTTATAAGTTTTAATTAAAGCTCACTTGCTCAGTGCTGGAAATCCTGGCCGAAACATTGACACAATTAAATAAGTTTTTTCAACTTATTTGTGTTATATTCTGACCTCACACCCAACTATCTTGTCCTCGTATTTATTTTTTTAAACATTACGAATTTTTTTAAAGTTACGGGTTTTTAGTTTGTTTATCAATTATAATAAAAATAGCCATTTAGTCTCAACATGTTTATTTTCTTACTACTGGATTCTTACGTTTCGACCAACCCTGCTATTCTCAAGTTAACTAGTGCTTTCACAATTTCGTAATTTCAACTGAAATTACGTATTTACCGATCGGAAGTGCCAGTGTATAGAATCAATTTTCACATGTCCTTCATTTTAGCAAACCTATTAACAGGCTTTCAACCAGAGGTGTATTCATGATGTGTTAAATGTAAAATGTTTTACTCTGTTAAATATTATGAGAAATTGTAAGCAGCCCTGTTTAAAGTCATGTTATATGTTAAATGCATAATAGCTCCTAGCGGATTTTCTGAGCAACTTCTTTTATAACCTTTCCTTCTAAAACTTTATGTTATTGTTTACTTCTTAGTTTTGATTACAACATGACTAAATGAAGTCAAAAGTAGAATTCGTGTGAAAGTTTGGCTACTTGTAAGAAAGAGAATCAAGATGATCTAATTGATAACTATCATTACTCTATTGTTATTGTCATCCATTGCTTTATTAGTTTTAAAAACATCCAAAATAATACTAACACAAAAAAAAAAAAATATGAACAAGTAACACAACAAACAAAATGGTGACGAGCTCAGCTGGTCTATTGCCTGACGACATTCTCCATTTAACAGACCTAGTAATAGACTCTCAACCATGTTACATGTTATGTCGTTTTAACATGGTAAAAGAAGGAAATATTTCTCTATTTAACATGAGTTTTTCCATTTAACACGCTTTAACATGTTAAACTTAAGATCATGAATAATCCTATTAAATCTAACAGCTTCTATAAAGCCATAGTGTAATATAAGAAGACCGCCAGCTGCCACAGCCTGAGATATATCAAGAACAGCTGACGCAGAGAGGTAATAGACCATGCCAAAGAGGTAGGAGACAGCCGGAGAGGACAGAGCTTTCCCCGTGCCACTTTCTCCAGTCAGTGGGTCACTGCTGTCTCCCTACTCGTCCAACCTCGACGGCTCTCCTTTGTTCTTCCAAAGCAGGCAGAAATGAAGAAAATCTAATTAGGTTCGCGCTACCGATGTGATATAACAACAGAAGCGTGTAATTTATAGATTATCCGCTGATTTCTATGCAAGATCTCCTTAATACTAGCAACATTTCTTGAAGGAGATCCCACGTTCAGTTTCTTTCGAAGTGTCTGTTGGTGTTTTATTTTCGTTTATATTTTTAACTTTTTTTTTTAAAAATAAGAACCAATCCTTCCATAATAAACTTCCTAACCACCCAAACCAACTCGTTTCTAACCTGGCTTCTCCTTCACTACCTAATAATCCTCCTAGGCGTATGAAAAGAAGATGGCCTCCTTAGAAATGTTTTATCAATGGGTAGATTCTCCACATGTTTGTATCACGTCATAATATCACTTACAGCAAATTTACTTGATGAGTATATATGTATACAGGTGTAAATAACAATAAATCAATTATTAAAAAAAATAAATAAAAATAAGAAATAATTTTTTCTAAACGTTAACCAGTTTTTTTTTTTTTATGGTACAACCAACAGACCCAGCATGATTCGCTATTGCTATATTTGAGGATGTACATACATTAATTAAGTACTATTAAAACTGTGATATCAATTGAAATATACATGAAGTTATAATACGGTAACTATGGTAACATAATTGATAACAACTAACTTCGCTGTATTATCGTTACTACAAGTCCGAGTCTTTCTTATACTTTTACTATTTGACTATATATGATATTTTCTTATACATACTACATAAAATATGTATAATTTTTACATAATAACCATTGGGCTCCAATATTAGTACTATATGACATCAGTTCATAATGACTGATCAGTCAAAGTGTGATCAAAGAATTTTTACGAATAAAACAATGTTGATATTAACTTTTAGCACATCGAGAAACTCTCAAATTAAAATTAAAAAAAAAAATTGAAAATTAAAATTTTTTGGCCCAAACTTTTCGCCTTTGATTTCTTTTGAATAAATTGAATTAACTTACTAACACAGCTCTAACAATCCACACCAAAGGCCACTAACTGGATCTAATTAAACGAGATATACTCGGAGATTTAAAATAAAACATTTAAAAAATATTTCTATATTTTAAACTGATATTTCGCTCTTGTAAGGGTGTTATATATACATATATTGATTTATATTAATAAAACAGACCTGGTTTAATAAAACCTATGAAAAGCTGAATTTCAAAGGTTTTACTAACGTAGAAAATCGATAAAATGCAGAAGAACTAGGAAAAACTATATGAACAATGGTCACAGAAAAAAAAAAATCATCCAAATAGATAAAGGTGAAATTATTTTGAAATTCTTGATACATGTGTACATGTATACAATTGTAAATAACAATAAATAAATTATTAAAAAAAAAAATTATCTTTCAAATTTTGTCGGAACAAGCATCTTATTGGCAAATTATTTGAAGTTTTCTTTTCTAAAAACTTGTCCGGAATCGATGTATGTTGTTAGAGTCATAATTAATCAAAACATCTAGATGAACAATAATAACAAGTAAGTATAATAATGAATGATTTCAAAAACGAAATCTAGCAGAGAAAAATCTTCAAAAGATTGCTAAATACACAACATAATTCAATATTTTGTATAATCTGTTTTTATACTATCTCTTTTCAATTTTATGTTTCTGTAAATGATGGTTGCCATTTCTTTTTGGTCTATAGCCCTGATGAAGACATGAAATTCAGGTCGAAACGTAGGCATAAATAAATATTTTTTTGTTTATTTATGTTTTTCTTTGCTGACCACACCCCCGACCATCTTCTCCAACCAATACATTCCTTTTAATTGTAGGATCCATTTATACAGACATGAACATAGACAATTTTCACAATACCATCTAACCCGCAAAATGTGTTAACCACTATCTAATCTATAGCGAACTATTGCATTAGGAATTGACTAACAAGCGTAGAAAGGTTTGGTTGGACTGAAGAAGGTTTCGCAACTTGCAGGACCGTTCAAAACCCGATTTGCATTATTTCAACATAACTGAATCAGGAAATGTAAAACTCAGAAAATATGGACCACTTAACTTCCTTTGAGAGTTACGAAAGCTCATTTGTGGCTTTGCTATGCTTAACTTTACCTATTCCTTTCATATCAACCGTAAAAGTGTTTAGCCAAATGCAATCGAGTATATAAATAAGGAGTAGATTGTTGGGGGTACGCTAAGAGAAGAACACAAATAAGTAAAACTTCATTTTTAGTGCCAACGTTTCGGCCGAAATTTCAAACCTTCATCAGGGCTAAGAACAAAAACAAGATAGCAACCATAATGATTAAATGAAAATAGTGTTGAATACTTACATATATATAATAAAATTTTATCTTAGATTTAAAACTTTTTTACAAAACAATTTTCTTCCTTCCTTCACTTACATTTAGTTTAAAAAAAAAAAAAAATTCAACTACTTTTTAGATATTATTCCTTCCATAATAAACTCCCTAACCACCCAAACCCACTAGTTTCTAACCTTGCTTCCTCTTCCATTCCTGGCAATCCTCCGAGGCGCCTGAAAAGAAGATGGCCCCGTGACCTTATATTGTAAACTGTTTTTAGAGTTCTACTACTGGGTAGTTTCTCTACATCCTGTATCATATCATTATGTCATTATGATCAAATTTAGTTGTTGTATTTTCTTTATACAGTTGTAAATATCAATAAATAAAATAAAATAAAAACTACTTTTTAAAAACTTTTTTTTTCGGCATGTATGTATGTATTGGAGTACTATACTGCCTAACCATGGTTGGGGTCAAAGTTCTTCAAAAAGTCAACGTCCCAGGCCGGATTCGAACCGGCACCGCCAATAGACATCAAATTGGTAAGACTGTGTCTTAACCACTGAGCTATGGGTGGCCCAACTTTTTTTATGTAATCCACAGCGAAGGTAATGTTTGTCAAGTTATCTACAGGCGACCAACGTATTCTAACCATGGTGGCGGGGGAAAGGGGGATCAAGTTTTTCAATTTGTGGCCACTTAATGAAAAAAATCAACGCGCCATGACAAATTTGAACTATAACCCCCGCAGATCTCAGATCGATGTCACAACCTGATTGACTATGGCTTATCCTCCTCCCCCCCCACAGTTTTCATCCTCGGCACGCCCTTGTGTGATTAATTACATATGTGTAGAATAAAAGAAACAAAGCTATATATTAAGAGTAGTCAATAATATAAATAACAGTAATTAAATGTGGTGAACATAACTAATAACGTACGGGAGGAAGGAAGAACAAAGAAAATCATTGTACATATTAGCTGGTTTCTCCAGTCTAATATTTTTCCATTAAAGATAACATAAGGTTAATGTTCTCCCACTTGAGGAGAGTTTTATTGACACGTTGGCATGTTTATTTACTGGCACATGCCCAAACAGTACAATTCTTGTTAAACTGATAACACTAGTTTACACTGGTTTGTATACTTTTGCCAAAATGTGTTTTTTTTTTATAGATACCAGTACACTGAGTACGGGAAAAAATATCGAAAAAATCTGTCTAGTTAAGAAAATATTTATTGAACAAACAAGGGCATGGTATATAAAAAGAAAAGGTAGAAATGTTTAATTTTGGAAGAAGATAGTCCGGGTAGCGGTCAATAATGGTATCAAAATAGTAGAAGAAAACTGTTTATTGTTAATCAACGTTACGCCCCATTTTGTAGGGTTTCGTCAGGGCTAAATCAAAACAAGATACAAACGTTGTAAGAAGAGACAGAGCATTAAAATAAATATACTCAGAAAATAAGAAAAATTAAAAAAAAAGTTTTATTTTTTTAAATA
>NW_027109697.1:561561-564220 GCF_000696795.3 Halyomorpha halys
GGTTTAGCTGTTCCCCAAAGTTCAAGTCCGTAGGTCCAGATAGGTCGGAGTATAGTGCTATAAATTAGTAGTAAATATATAAAAGTAGTAGTAATAAGCATAAGTTGAGGAAGTATGAATATTTTTTTCATATATTTAAAAAAAAAAAACTTTTTTTTTCATTTTTTCTTATTTGTCTGTACATTTATTTTAATGTTCTGTTAACTCTTACAATTTTTGTATCTTGTTTTCATTTAGCCCTGACGAAGCCCTGCAAAGTGGGGCGAAACTTTGTTTATCAATAAATAGGTTTTTTTTTACTACTTTGCACCTATATTGACCACCACCCGGACCACTGGGATCCTACAAAGAAATTTTTAATTTTACTTTTTTCTTTTAAAATTTTCTTAATCTGATTCTCTTAGCCGAAGTCTCCTAACATAACTTTATCCCAAAAATCTTGTGTCTGTCTTTAAAAATTTTAAGGTTTTGATGAAAACGCTCACCTGTTTGTCATTCACGCCGCCCAAATTTTCAGGGAAAAAGTTTAGATGTCAATGGAGAAATATATATTTAAGTGACATGTTCATACTCATGAAATTATTTTTTTTTTTTAAATCACCAGTATTTTTTTTCATAATTTTCATCTTTTTCACAACTTTTAGTAGACAAAAAATTACTACTTTACAAATCAATCATAAAACCTATTTGAACTTATGACCTAGACCTGTGGGTGACAGCTAAAAACTCCCCAAGTCCTTCGAACACTAGGGGTATTCATGACCTTTAGTTTAACATGTTAAAACGTGTTGAACGAAAACACTTATGTTAAATAGAGAAATATTTCCTCCTTTTACCATGTTAAAAGGATATAACATATAACATGGTTGAGAGTCTGTTACTAGGTCTGTTAAATGGAGAATGGCATCACGCAACAGACCAGCTGAGCTTGTCACCGCTTTGTTTGTTTTTGTGTAAGGTAGCTTGTTCGTAGTTTGTCTTTTGATTAGTACTGTTTAGGATGTTTTTAAAACTAATAAAGCAATGGATGACGATAATAATAATGTAAAGACAGTTGTTAATTAGCTCATCTTGATTCTCTTTTTCAAAAGTAATAAGATAAACAAGGCCTCAGTAACCAAACTTTCACATAAATTCTACTCTTCACTTACTTTAGTCATGTTGTTATAAATTACTTTAATCAAAACTAAGAAGTAAACAATAACATGATGTTTTGGAAGGAAAGGTTATATAAACAAGTTGCTCAGAAAATCCGCTAGGAGCTCTTATGCATTTAACATTTAACATGACTTTAAATAGGGCTGCTCATAATCCTATACTTATAACATTTAGCATGGTAAAACATTTTAAATTTACCACAATACCATGAATACCCCTATTATACATCATTTGTATCAGGCCTTATTAAATCCAAATTCACCACATTCCATGAGAAACTCATTTATCATTCTAATCTTTTTTTTTTACACATTATCATTTTTCAAAGCTAATACCTCTATACCCGTTCAATGAATTTTAAACGTCTTGTTTTAAAGGGAATTTAAATACTTTAAATTTGAATTTTTACTTTTTTTCTCGTAAAGCCAACATAATTTTTTTAAAAGTTCTATTAAGAAAAAATATTTTGAGTTTTTACCGTTTTTATTAAAATTAGAGAATGGTAGAGAAAAACCGGTGGAGGAGATAAAAAAATAAAAAGAAGTGAAAATTTGTAAACTTGTGTAATTAATGACTGACTACAAAATCTAAACAAGACACGCCAAAGATTTTTTTATAATAATCGATATGTAATTCCTCGTTCGATTAATTTTCAGGTGCTATTGAACGTTCATTAGAGACAACTTCTAAGAATGGAACTTGTTGGGTAATGTTCGCCTTTAAGGAGTCTCCTATCCTTTGGAATGTCGAGTCTTGTCGCAACACTTCCAGTCATGGCATTTTCAGTGAAAGGATCGCAGGGGACAAATGCTGAGTAAAAAATTCTTATAATAAGAACGTATGAAATAAATTTAGAAAAAAAAAATAAACCTGTGAATTTTTTTTTTTTTTTTTTTTTAATAATTTATTTATTGATATTTAAAACTGTATACATATATACACATCAAGTTATTTTGCTGTAAGTGATCTTATGACATGATAAAAACATTTGGAGAATCTACCCATTGATAGAACTCCAAAAACATTTCTAAAGGAGAAGATCTCGAGGCCATCTTCTTTTCAGACGTCTAGGAGGCTTATGAAATTTAAATTAAATAATCTTAAGAAATTTTAAAAAAGTACTTATTTTGTTTTATTTTAGTGTAAAGTCTTATTGTCAATGCTTCTTAATTTGTCACAAATAAAATCATACATAAAGACCTTAATGCTCCATATGTAACCGATCTAGTCCCAACCAGATATCACTGCTTCCATTATAAACTCCCTGACAACCCAAAACCACTAGTTTCTAACCTTGCTTTCTCTTCCATTCCTGACAATTCTCCGAGGCGCCTGAAAAGAAGATGGCCACGAGCCCTGCTAATGTAAAACTTCATTAGAGTGCTACGCAATCGCAACCTACATCCCATTATCCTCAACTTCAATCCCAACATTCTGATGCCTCTTTTCCTCCAACCTCATCCACTTCCCAAAAGCCTAATTATCAGATACCTTTTATCCC
>NW_027109697.1:567460-586221 GCF_000696795.3 Halyomorpha halys
TTAGTATGTATGTGATCATTTATCAATATTACCTATTGCCCACAACTGTGTGGCAGATTGTAATATCTATCAATAAATAAATCTAATAATTTAAAAAAATAAAAAAAAAGAGTGCTACGAATGGATAGTTTCTCAACACACCTGTATCACTCCATTTAAACTGAGTTCAAATTTACTAAATGTATTTGTAAATAGCAATAAATAAATTAAAAAAAAAAAAGAAGTAATTGTATCACAAAATCATTAAAACCCCTGCTAAGTACATAGGGTATACATATGGGTAGGATTATTAAGTTTCACATATTTTTTTCTATAACATATGTTTATGCTTTTTAAATATATTTTATGATATTTTGAAACAATTTTATTTTACATATTATTCGATATTTCACCGTTTTTAAAATTACGTCTAAAAAAAAGTACACGTTTTATTCCACATTTCCCAATTCTGTTTTAACTGTTTTTCAAATTAGTGCAATTTTTTTTTCATATTTCCCTTAACCACAGTCCACTCATTACCATAACCAGCATTCTACACTGATCATTTTGAGAAAATAAAATTTTTATAAGAGACTCAGAGGACCTCAAAATACTATTATTTTGACATGATTACAAAATATTTCCTTCTAAAAATCAAATTTAGGAAAGTTTTCACAATCGCAATAATTTCCCTTACTATATATTCCATATATGTGCGATACTACTAACTCTAAGGACCTGAGTTCGAATCCGGCTGGGCAGAAAATTGTTTTCTGTTACACTATAGCCATGAGTAAACCCTGTGGGTTCTGGAGCCCTGCTGGGGGGTACCTTTAATTGGGTACAAATTTGGCAGTCGAGCATGATTCTGGCCAAATCACCTCCTTGCACAACCATTGGTCTGGTAACAGTGACTAACAAATTACTGAACCTCTGATTCTTCATGGATTGTAGTGGTACAGATTCGAATATATTCCATATATAAGTAAGTGAAAGTAAAATGATGTCTAGAAATGAATTATATGTGGTTCATTTTTCTAAGAGGCTCTAGTGAGCCTTGTCCAGTTGTTACCCCATTTTGGAAAAGTCTAATTGGAACGTGAATCGAACCTAGAAAAAGAAAACAATGTCGACCTTAAAGCTCGGCATTGTACACGGTTTCTTTTAGTCAACCCATTTCAGAGAACTGTTTTAAACTATTCGGAAACCCGTTAGTTCTGGAACGAACCACTCCAGGTACACAAGTTAAATGTTCCACTGTCCCAGATTCCAGTACGGAGGAAATACCCTTGATGGACCTATTTCGTTAGGTTTCTAATGAGCATGTAACTGTTAATCGAATCGGATTGTTTTTTTTATTGAATACTAGCAGACCTGACAATGCTTCGAAATTTCTAGATTTAAGGATGTAGATAGATTAATTAAATTCAATGTTTGATATAAATTAATATATTTAATTTAATTTATAATCTTCAACACTTTATTGAGACTGGTTAATTTTTTTAAATAAATAAAAATTAAAATTTAATAATTTCTATCCATTTTAGTGTCAACACATTTTATTTTTCTTAGAAGTCCGACGTTTCGGCCAATCCGGCCATCCTCAGGCCATGCAGGCTATTCTACCCAGGTAAAAACAACAATTTCTAATTAGTCAATATTCACATTAAAACCAAAATTAAAATCATTTATGAATCCTCATACAAGACTGAAAAGACAGGAAACTGCTCGTAGATTCCGACTATTATAACATTTACTAGACAAACGGTCCAAACTTCCAATCCATTACAAAAGACTGATCTACATGACTGTTATAAGACCTATTTGGACATACGGAGTTGAGCTATGGGGCTCCACTAAACCATCTAATTCCTCTCGAATCCTTACAGTCCAAAATCCTTCGTAAAATCCTTTATGCTCCTTACTTAATATAATTTTAGAAACTTTTAAAGAAATAGTGACTGTGATAAATGATTTTTTTTAATAATTTATTTATTGATATTTACAACTGTATACATATATACACATCAATATTTAATACATCTTTTGTACTTCCAGAGAATCCTTTAACTAAGAAAAAATAACTTCTTCAGTGATATAAAACTAAATTAATTTAAATAATTTACTAAAATTGTATGATAGACATGACATATAGATATATTGTATTATAATATAAGTACTCACTAAAAAAATTGATAATTACAGATAAAAACAAAAACCTTAAGAAGGAAGTTAAATAGTGTGGGAGAGGCGAGTTTTTTAGAAAGGGTGATAAAAGAAAAGGTAATGGAGGATAAGATGTAATGACCATTTCCCAGTAGAAATTCCCTCTAGAGGGCAAAAATCCCTGTCGATGATGCGGGTAATTTATTTTGAAAGGAACGGTTGGGAATCGGTCACCTTCGGTACTTTTCGGCACCGTTCTGGTGATCTTGGTACACTGTGGTCAGAAAAAAAATGGTCTTCCGCCATTTTGGGTGAGCTAGCGTAAAGGATGCCCAAAGCAGATCTAATTAAACAAATTAAAACAGAAGATAAAAACTCGAAATTTTTCGATCGCAATACTTTTCTATACTATATATTCCATACTGAGGTAAGTAATAAATAATATTGAGGGCTGCGTTTAATTTAGCAGAAACTTCAAAAGATACATACCAATAATTATGATCATAAAAGTCTGGCAAATAATCAGGTAGTGTGAAAATATAAAAGTGGGAGTTTACCTGAAACAGAAAAAAAATGTACATTAAGAACTGAAATAAATAGAGCTGCAGTATTTTTAAAGTATACTAAATGCATATTTTCTTATTAAAGGCTTGAAGCACTGAGAGAATGGCATTATTATTTTTTTTTTTAATAATTTATTTATTGATATTTACAACTGTATACATATATACACATCAAGTAAAAATTTGCTGTAAGTGATATTTTGACATGATAAAAACATGTGGAGAATCTACCCATTGATAGAACTCCAAAAACATTTCTAAAGGAGAAGATCTCGAGGCCATCTTCTTTTTAGACGTCTAGGAGGATTATTAGGTAGTGAAGGAGAAGCCAGATTAGAAACAAATTGGTTTGGGTGGTTGAGAAGTTTATTATGGAAGGATTGGTATCTAGTTCTGGCCAAATCGGCAACATAGGGGACATTGAGGTCCTGATGGATGATTTTATTTGTGACAAAGTAAGGAGCATTAAGGATTTTACGAAGGATTTTGGACTGTAAGGATTGGATTCGAGAGGAATTAGATGGTTTAGTGGAGCCCCATTGCTCAACTCCGTATGTCCAAGCATTATTTTTCAGAACATAATTTTACAGAATGAGGTCTCAAGTTCGTATAAATTCAAGAGTTCCAAACAGAGATAAAGAAATATTACTGATTACTGATGTATAGTTTTGTCAAGATGGTTGTATTAGATATAAGTTGTTCTGAATCCAATTTAAGATGTAAGGTCCTCTACACAAGAAGGTCTCGGTAATGCCTCTTCATACAGCTCAAGTAGCAGGTCGGAAGATGAATGGACAGGTGTCTTACAGGTAAGAGCCGTACGTCCTCGAAGGATGGAAACTTCGCTCTGCAGGGTACGAGTCTGGAGTCGCGTAGGGATATACAAGTCCTGACGAGTGCAAGTCGTAGGACCTTGCGGGAAGGAAACTTACGATAAGAATAAACGGTGTAGGACAGAGGAGGTAACCATCAGGAACTAGTGTGAAATGAAACAGATCAGATACGTCAAGAAATAGGAAGAAGAATATACTGATTCTAAATGCGTCTATTTGGCCTTTAACAATGCAAGGACCTGGAAGAAATTATTTTACTGTGAATCACTATATTCTTTTGTTTACGTTTAATTATTACAATGATATATTTACAATTATGGTAATATTGACATGCTTTATACATTAACACATTAAACTATTTACAATTCAATCAATAAATCAACATAATACAGTATCTGAACAAGCATGGGTAGTGACTATCTGGAGGGAAGCTAAAATGTTAGTGTACCACTCGCTCATAGGTAACATCCCTAAACTTTTTTTTTTTTTTTTAGATTGATAGATTTATTTATTGACAGATATTACAATCTGCCACACAGTTGTGGGCAATAGGTAATAGTGATGAATGAATCTCATACATACTAAAATTAAAAAAATAAATAAAATTTAAAAAATAAATAAATAAATAAAATTAAAAAAACTCTCTTAAAATATATACAAACAAAAGAATAGACAAGATGAACATAATCAAACTATCTGTATGAAAAATAAAATAACATAATGATAAAATAATATATAATAAATTTTTAAGTTCCCGGAGCGCTTAACTCCCTCAGCTACAAACGCCACTATCTGTATCTATGTTTGTATGTGTGATGATGTGGTAACCAGACTAAGAAAGGAGAGCATTCGTCAGTATGCGACTCCAGTAGTAGGCCACAGCCAACTTAATATTCTAGCTTCGTCTGTCGTACCGTTGTAGTAATGTCTGTAACAAAACGCCTATTTGTAAGTCATATATGGAGGGGGCACTAGAAAAATACACATGTTCTTTCGGTTTTTTCTTTTCAAAAATAAACTTTCGTTAATCGGAAAAAAAAATAGTATAACTTTCTCCTCCTCTCTCCTCCCCAAATATATTTGAGGTTTTATTTTTAAAGATAAGAATAATTAAAACAAACCCCCCCCCTACAGCCACAAATTGTACTGTCTCAACACAATAAAGTGGGACAAAATCGATTAAATATATTTTTTATAAAATTTAATAAATCATTAGGATTATTTATGATATGTCAAATTTAAAAGGTTTTAACATGCTAAATGTTATAAGTATAGGATTATGAGCAGTCTAATTTTAAGTCCACATTATATGCTAAATGCATAGGAGCTCCTACTGGATTTCCTAGGCAACTAGTTTTTTAGCCTTGTAATTTTTACGAGATAATAAAATCTCCAACAGCTTTATGACGTCATCTTTCCTCCACTTCACTTGTTCGTTATTTCGTCTTCTTAGTTCTCTTTTCCTCATTACTTCATTACAGTTTTAATATTTTTTCGGCAGTAGTTCCTACAATGTTTACTTCTTCTGACACATAAATATCGATATTTTTACATGTTTCATGTTTACAACCAGTATTACTCGCGGCTCTTTGCAATTTATCTACTATGCAACTCCACTATCTGACAATCTTCAGTATTACATATTTAATATTAGAATACACATTAAAAAATAAAGTAATAATTTAAAAAAAAAGTAAAATATTAGATATTATAAATTTATAATATCATTTATAATAACAGAAAATAAATATGAAGCATCTATTTTTTTTTACTTAATAGGCGATATACATTTTAATGTTTTAATTCATTTTTTAAAAAGAACTCATATACACATTACCAATATTTTGTATTTTGTACGCATATACGTTTCTATAATTGTTTCGGGGGAGGGGGATTTTCAACTTACCAATGTAAATCTTTGTAAAATTTACCAAGGTTACTGTAATCTCTATATTAAAAATAAATCTAATTCTCCTATATGGGTATCTCTGTTAAGAGGCGAGTATTCAAAAACGCTGAGAAACGGAAAAGTGGTGGGGAATAAGAGATAAGGAGCATCTCCCTTATGAATTCCTCCTTAAAAGGAAAAAATCCATATTGAATGGATGGGTGATTCATATTTAAAAGGTTTGGCATGCTTGGAGTTAATAATAACCCTTTAATTGCATCTTAAACTCTCCGGTCCTATATAACAACCCTCGAAGAATGGTGTCGTAATTGAAGGATTAAAATAAATCCCAACAAATCTCCTTTATCCTTCGTCATAAACCTACCGACTGCTGTACAGTATCCTTTAATGGGGAAATGAAAAATAGTTTATTATTCTAAGGAAAGGTCCATTTAGAACAATTATGAGATAATTTTAATTTTATAATAACATTTACAGGCCAAAATACAGTCTGGTCACACTTAAATTATAACTTATCTACAGAGAAGAAAAAAAAAAATAATTTAATTAAAAAAAATAACTGACTAAATAAAAAACAAAACAAAAAGGTAATTACAAAATAAGTGTACTATTATAATAATAGATTAGATCGGTGAAGGGAAAGTTAGTTAAATAGAAGGGTTTTAAACGAGGGAAGGGTTGGTACATGACGTATGTTAGAGGGAATAGAGTTCCAGAGATAATAATATACCTATTACCCCAGTTGAGCACATCCGTTACCTTGGACTACATCTGGACAAATGACTAACCTGGAATCCTCCCCAAAATTGAAACGACAGGAAACTGCACGCCGATTCCGCCTATTACATCACTTATAGACAGACGGTCTAAACTTCCAACTCATTACAAAAGACTGGTCTATTTGACTAAAAGGCCTATCTGGAGTTGAGCTTTGGGGTTTCACTAAACCTTCGAATGTCTTTCGTATCTAAACAAAACAAAATCCATCGTAAAATCCTCAATGTTCCTTACTTAGTATTTAAATTAAGGATTAAGATTATCCATAAAGATCTTAATATTCCATATATAACTGATCTAGCCCGAACCAGATATCAATCTTTCCATTATAAACTTCCTAACCACCAAAACCCTCTAGTTTCAAACCTTGCTTCCTCTTCCATTTCTTAAAATACTCCGAGGTGCCTGAAAAGAAGATGGTCTCGAGAACTTCAAGTGTAGAAATATTATTAGAGTGCTACCAATAGGTGGTTTGTCTACACGCATGTATCATAGTAGGTGGTTATGATCTTACATAAAATTTACTAGATGTATTTTTTTGTGAATACAGTATTAAATATCATTAAATAAACAAAGAGGTTTGGATATCGGTCACTTACACCACTTTTCGGCAACCTTCGGGTTATTGACGTACAGTCTAGTCAAGACGTAAATGTTTTCCGCATTTCTGGATGAGTGAATATAAAGTATATCCTTAATATTTCCCAAAAATCTTCTAAATAGTTCATTCTATAGAAAAATCACTAAAAAAATTCATACTCTGTTCTGAATATACAAAACGAGACGTATCATAAGAAGGAGATAAGTGAGTCTCAATCATCTGATAATTACAGCCGATTCATTAATAACAGCTGACATGGCAGGTGGCAGTGGCAGTGGGAAAGGTTCCCGTTCAGATAATTACGTCAATATCTAAAAGGCGGTGCACTCTTCTTCCGTTAGCTAACTTCCTCTTCGGCCATCTACATACAAAGAAGAAGTGAAAGTTCATAACTCCCGAACGGCGAGCTTTCTGCATTTCCTCTTCGAAATGCGGTCCGTTATTGATGAAGATAATATTCCTAAAACTTTAGCAGCCACATCCATGGGTTCAACAATTTGATAATAGTCGCCATAATAGCATTTAAAGGCGCAATTACACGTTTGCCAAACTATTTGGATGAGTTATTTGTATTGGCTGGGAGAATTTGGCCTGGATTTGAAGCCGACCCGTTGTGTGTCGACTTTTGGGCATTAAGTATCTAGTAAGTGCTCTAATAGTCGAAATCGACGTGCAGTTTCCTGTCTTTTCAGTCTGATGTGAGGTGTGGTGTAAACATTAAATCAAAAAGATATATTTGCCAGGATACTTTCTTACTTCTATCATTCCCAATAACTGATTTTGATTCACTATATGACCATTTCTCCCTGTATTTTTTCTGAACTCCACATAATTATTCATTATATCACGATTAAAATTAGCTATATATGTGTGAGCTTAGTTATATATATTATTTATTCGGATATTACTAGATCCTTATTTTTATCGTATTCTTGTATCATCTTGTTTCGTTCTAATTAATATATTAATTTACTAATTGTAAATTTGCAGTATTATTATTAAAAGAACTTTCAGTTGTTAGTTTTAATATTATTTTTTTTAATAATTATTATTTTATTTATTTTTTTTTTACAATTAACTTAAGGAGATAAGAGGAAATGTTTTTTTTTTTTTTTTCTAAGTATAAAGCAGAATAAATACTTTCAAAAATAAACGAAACAATATTTCAGAGCAATGTTTTCCTACCTAATTGCCATTAGCATTAATATGGTGCGACAGTTTGTAGGCGTATCAATATTTATGTGGCACTTGACTTCTCAGAAAGGTTCACTACCATAGCATGTACTATCTACTGTCACGACAGACAACATTATACTAGGCTACTAACATACGCGTACGTGTTATTTAGAATTTTAGATTAGAACAAGCCCTTAATTATTCTGTATCTAAAAGTTTGTGTTCAGTTAGAAGTGCCAACAGATAAACATTTGTGTTCTTCGAGTTTTAATGAATTTAATAATTTTCCCAACTCTATTTAATAATTAACTCTACCTTAATTGTGTATTTGAAAATTCTATGAATTCAGTATAAATACGTTGTTTCAAATCTTGTTAATAGCCTTTAGCTATTTATTTTTTATTTAACATAGCACAAATATGTATTTATAAAGACATTATATGTCTTTCTGGAGCCTTCCTGGGGTCCACTCAGCCTCTTAGATTGAGTAAAAATCTGGCGGTCGAGCATAATTCTGACTAAATCACCTAGCACAACCGTTGATCTAGAAACAGTACCTCTTACAAAGTACTGCGCTCCTAACCCTTCATTGGTTGTAACGGTACAGATTTAAATTTTTAAGTCTAAATAATTAAATTAAAAAGTTTCAGATAAAAATTCTAAAAGGAAGGTTAAATTTATAGGTTATGTAGTTAAATTTACTGGTTATTTATAAGAATTTTTATCATCTATTAACTCCTTTGTTGATATTTGCATTTACTCCTTTTTTTTTGCCTATCTTTATTTTATTTAATTTTATAATTAAAATCAAATTGAATTGTCGAAAAAATGCTAAATAACACGTACGCGTATGTTAGTAGCCTAGTATAATGTTGTCTGTCGTGACAGTTGATAGTACATGCTATGGCAGTGAACCTTTCTGAGAAGTCAAGTGCCACATAAATACAGTGGCATATGCATTGATACGCCTACAAACTGTCGCACCATATTAATGCTAATGGCAATTAGGCAGGAAAACATTGTTCTGACATATTGTTTCGTTTATTTTTGAAAGTTTTTATTCTGCTTTATACTTAGAAAAAAAAAAACATATTGAGCTTTGGGGCTCCACTAAAACTTCGAACTCCTCTCGTATTCAATCCTTACAATCCAAAATCCTTCGTAAAATCCTCAATGCTCCTTGCTTTGTCACAAATAAAATCATACATGAAGACCTTATGTTCTCTATGTAACCGATCTAGCCCGAACCAGATATCACTCCTTCCATCATAAACTCTCTAACCACTCAAACCCCCTAGTTTCTAATCTTGCTTCCTCTTCCATTCCTTACAATCCTCCGAGGCGCCTGAAAAGAAGATGGCCACGAGACCAGCTAATGTAAAATGTCATTGGAGTGCTACCAATGGGTAGTTTCTCTACACGCCAGTAATACTCCAATTTAACTTAGATCAGATTTACTAAATGTCTTATAATGTATATTTGTAAATAGCAATAAATAAATATTAAAAAAAAAAAAAACATTTTTTAGATTCATTATTTCTTTTCTAAATAAATTACTATCAATAAATTTTAAGATAATTCTGTAAACATATAATGGCGTAATATTTGGAAATATACATATCAATAAATTAAGTAGATAATAGTTGATACTAATAGAAGATAAATTATAAAATAATAGAGTTAAGAATCTGTACCTCTACAACTCATGTAGTGTCAGGGGTTCAGTACTTTGTAAAGAAGTACTGTTACTAGACCAACGGTTGTGCAAGGAGGTGATTTGGTCAGAATCAGGATCGACCGCAAGATTTTTACCCAATTTTGGAGGCTGAGAGGACCCTAGGAGAACTCCAGAACCCACAGGAGTTGATCCATGGCTACAGTTTAACAGAAAACAATTTTCTGCCCAGCCGGATTCCAACTCCGGTCCTTGGAGTTAGTAGCCACGCGCTTTACCCCGTGAGCACCCCTTAACATAATTAAAGGTGCAGAAGATAATGTAAATAATGAGTAATATAAATTAATATAATGAAATATGTGAATGAAAACGATATCTATGATTTGATTGTCAAGGTAATGGAATATATTTTAACGTCGGAACAGATACAAGTTGCGCTTATGAGTGTATCTTTACATAACCGCTCCCGGGACCAACTTCTTCTCATATAATTTAATTAAAGTAGTAATGGAGTTTTATTTTATTGTTTTTTGTTTTTTAAACTAAGAAATAGTAGATAAATTCCATCGCTTACTGTATGCATAATGTAAAGGACGGGAAGGGAGTTGAGTAGAGGACAGATGTTGGAAATATATCCAGGTCACGGTGACTTGGATTATGAAGGCTGCCCAAGTGGGCGATCTCAAACTTCCCAGAGACCCCTATGAATACTTGATCTATGAAGCAATAGAGGAACTAAGGCAACGGACTATACAGGAAAAATGTATCATACTAACAAAAAGGTAAATGTAAATATGGATAAATGTAGAAATAAAAATATAAATATAATCAATAAGATATAATAGTTAGATATATAATATAATATAATAGATGCTATAATCGAAAACTTGGGAAAAACTGTTTTCTTTGTATGGGTGCCGGGTCACGTGGGGATCGCTGGAAATGAACTGGTGGACATTGCAGCTAAACAAGCACTTGCTCTTCCAGGTCAGGGCACGGCCATTCTGACACCACAAGAAATACGTCTTCCGATGAAAAATGAGATATCATCTAGTTGGCAAGCCATGTGGGATGAAAGCCCGCCAAGCAAATTAAAAACTATTAAAAAAACCACTAAACCATGGAGCACATCAAACCGTTCCAATCCCAGGGAGGAGGTAGCTATTGCCAGATTGAGAATAGGTCATACAAGTTTAACTCATAGATATCTGATCAATAAGCAACCACCACCTAAATGTCAATACTGCAACAGTGTACTTACGATCAGTCACATATTTGAGAAATATCATTTCTATTCCGCGAACTTGAGTAGATTGGGAGTAGGACCGAGTGTTTCGGATGCTCTGAATGATGACCATAAGAACGTGGAAATGGTCTTAGTTTTCTTAAAAAGGAATGGCCTTTTGAATAAGATTTAAACCAGAAAATCTGTTATACGTAATAAAAAATACCAAAAGAAGTAATTATTTAAATTCCTTTTTGAAATAATTTAAAGAGAAAAATAAAGTGAAATAGAATTATAAATATAAATGAAATAGAATATAAAGCGCGAAACATGGGCTTTGATGACCTCAGGGTTTACGCCCTAAAGCCCCAGACAACAACAACAACAACTATAATAGATATATAGATAATACAATATTATATAATCTATATATAAATATAGATCAATGTAGATTGTAGATGACAAAAAGTCCTATAAACAGTACTACATAACCTATAAATTTAACCTTCGTTCTTAATTTTTCATTAGAAATTTAGATATAAACTGCAAATTAATTTACATCAAATTCCATATAAACCTTTCTAATCATCCTAATCCTTTGGTTCAAACCTTATCTAGTTCCACCCATCCCTACAGCCCACCTAGAAGGTTGAAACGACAGTGGCCAAGAGACTTATTGTAAAATAGAAATGGAAAATTAGAGTTCTGGCAATGGTCAGATTCTCCACTCAAGTTGAGTGTTTGCGGCTTTAGCCCACTTACTCAGCCTCCACTGGCTCATTACCAGTGATGCGGCGAGAGGGATGCGCTGGGATCTCTTGAGCTCTGCTCTACCCCTCACACGTGGGGGATTGAGTGGGCTCAGGGATCCTCAGGGCGATTGTGTAAATATTGTATATAAGAATGTAAATGTGACAAGCTAAAATCCTAAGTGCTCCCTACTTTGTCACAAATAAAATCATCCACAAAGACCTTAATATGCCATTTGTAACCGATCTATCCCGAACCAGATATCAATCCTTCCATTACAAACTCCCTAACCACTCAAACCCATTAGTTACTAATCTTGTTTCCTCTTTTATTCCGGATAATCCTCCGAGGCGTCTGAAAAGAAGATGGCCTCGAGACCTGTTGTAAAAATGTTTTTAGAGTGCTACCATTGGGTAGTTTCTCTACATACTTGTACCATACCATTATGATTTTCTCAAATTTACTTGATGTATTTATGTACAGTAGTAAATATCAATAAATAAAATAAATAAATAATGTGACTAGAGATTCTTTTATTTTTATTATTATTTATTTATTGTTTCATACACATAGTTTGATTATGTCCATTTTCTTTATCCTCCTGTTGGTACATATTTTAGGAGAGATTTTATGCACTTTTTTTTCATTTATTTATTTATTTCACTTTATACCCACAACGGTGTGGCAGATTGTAATATCTATCAATAAATAAAGTTCAACTATAAAAAAAAAAAAAAAATATTATTGGGATTTGAAACAATATATTTACAGTGAATCGATAGAATTTTAAAATATAAAATCTTACAACATGTGGATGCAGCACGAATGTATTACAAAATAATAGGCATTTCTCAACAAGCAATTTGCTCATTACAAATTTTAAATTCCACACGGGTAATAATGATAATACCTTAGGCATATTTATAAGATTATATTCTGCCCCTGACGACAGGCGTTGCGACGTCAACAGAGGACGTCCTTCACGGTCGGTCATGGCTCCCTGTCATGTCGCTGGTCACCGTCCTTTGACCTCTTTGGTTCCGCTATCGATATACAATATAAAACTAAATACTACAAGTCGAGAATCTTATCCATATTTTATAATATTTCAAACATTAAAAAATTAGGGACAATTATAGTACGTGTATAGTACAAGAGCCGCATAACTGCATTTATTTCACCCCAATTTTTTATTACTTAAATTAAAACTATGTATAATTAATAGTCAAAATTGATGTCTGCCAACTATAGGTAGGGGGGATAAAAAATGGCGGCTGTTTCAAAACCTTAAAAAACATTAATTTTTCATTCGGCGCTCTATATCTTAAAAACTACCAACACCACTAGAAAATCTAAAAGCACATTGTTTAAAGAACAGTAAATTTTCTGAAATATTAGCCCTAATCGAGCTATTTACGTCTAATAGTTCCCGAGATATAGCCTTTTAAAAAGGATCATTTCATAAAAATGTACTGAAATATCAGTAGTTAATTAATTTATTTTGCGAAATACATATCTCAGGAATCTTTCGATGCACAGATGTCTATTAGCACTCAAATTAAAGCTAGTTTAATGGACTGTAAAGTAGTTTATGACCTTTACCTTCGTAGGAATAGTAGTTTTGATGATTTTTTGCTTAAATAAATTGATTTATAGTCGTTCGGGAGAGATTGTGACTTTGGAAAACATACGAAGTGCACGATTGTTATATCATGGTTTGCAGTGACATATTTTTTCAACAAAACGCTACCTATAGTATACTACAAGAGCCGGAAAGAAAAAAAGGCAGTTATCTCACCCCAAAGTTTGATTACTTTAATGAAAACTTTGTATAATTACTAGTCAAAACTGATGAGTCTGCCAAGTATAGGTATGGGGAATAAAAAATGGCGACTGTTTCAAAACCTTAAAAAACATTAATTTTTCTTTCGGAGCTCTATATCTTAAAAACTAACAACAACACAAGAAAATCTAAGAAAACATTATTTAAAGAAGAGTAAATTTGCTGAAACATTAGCCCTAATAAAGCTATTTATGTTCAATAGTTCTCGAGATATAGCTTTTTAAAAACCAACATTTCTTAAAAATGTACTGAAAGATTAGTAGTTAGTTAATTTATTTTGAGAAATCTATATTTCAGGAACTATGTGATGTATAGATGTCTATTAGTACTCAAATTAAGGCTAGTTTAACGTACTATAAAGTAGTTTATGACCTTTTTCATGATATTTTCTAAAATAAATTCACAAACTGTTAATTCTAGTTGTTCGTATGAAATGTTGGATTTTAAGAATATGAAATATATTTTACAATATAAAATTGATAAATCTGCTAAGTACAGGAGAAATAAAAAATGGTGGCTGTTTTAAAACGTCAAACAAAAAATCAATTCAGCTAGATTCGAGAGGTTAGATGGTTTAGTGGAGCCCAGGATTTGTCGGTTTTTTAGTAGAAAATATAGGTTTTCAAAGTATGAATAACACTTCGGTTGCAAGTGAGAGAGTATTTTCTATTTCGGGGAATTTTGTGGATAAACTAAGCACACGGCTAAATAGCAAATCGATAGACCTCCTCTGTTTTCTGGAATCATATTTCATTAAACAAAAAAATAAATAGAATATTTAAATTTGTATTAAAATTTCCTGGAATAGAAAATACTCGGTCCTTTGCTTCATTGTCTTTAAAACTAAAATTTATTTTAATAAGTGTGTATACATAAACTTTATTTATTCTGGTCTTTCGGCATTGATTATAATTTACATTATATAATACATAGTTATATATTTTCTAATTTTTTTTTAATAAGTATCCATCTGTATCTAATAACATTGTTTTTTAAAAAAAATAATATAGTTATTATAAAAATATGAAAATATATTGTTTTTATTTATTCGAACCCTTTGCTGAATAACTCGTTTCACTATTATAAAAATATTTACATCCTTATATGTGAAAATTATGCATAAACAACAATCCTGGTCAACTATTTCTTTGTTCTACTAAATTGCATAAAAAAATCAATAAAATTGAACAGTAAATATCAGTTAAAAACTGCTTTTAATCACTCTAAATTTTCTGTTAAAATTTTTTGTTCGAATTACAGAATATTTAAAAAACATTTTTTTCATAATTCGAAACCGGTTTTCGAATAGTAATTTTTCCAGAAAAAAAAAGTTTTCTAAAATGTCGGTTTTTTTTATAAACCCTAGTGGAGCCCCAAAGCTAAACTTCACATGTCCAGACAGACCTTACATGTAGATAAGTCTTTTGTTATGGATTGGAAGTTTAGACCGTTTGAATAATAAATGTTGTAATAGAAGTAACTGACGGCATCATTTTAATAACAAATTATAATACATAAGGAAGTTTTAAAATATCAAAATACGCACGAAACGCAATGTTTTCACTTTTAAACGTCTAACCTCAATGGTTATATAAGTTAAGAAACGAATCCATAATTCAAATAATGTTTCTCGAATTATATAACCGCCTCTTACTGATGTTCACGAAAGCGGAAAAATTTATGATAATGAAGTTAATCCTAATTATACTGATAAAATCAACAGTGCTCTTTAATTGGTCAATAATATAAACAATTATCTTAGCATACGAGATATATTTTAAAGATAAACTTAAGTATTTATTTGTTATATATAAAATATATAATTATATATAAATTTATCAATAATATATTTGGAGACCGTTACAGTTAGATAGAGATTGCTCAACCTCTTTGTACCTCTAAACTAAATTTATAGGTTCTGTTCCAGGTGACAACATGTAATTTTTTTGTTGATTGAAATAAGTTTTAATTAGTTTCACAACTGGGTGGGGGGTGCCATAACCCTACTCTCCTTCTAAGCAAAAGTGACGCTAAGGAATGGGGGTTAGGCCACGCCCCTTGAAGGCTACTGTACGTTGAAGTTAATAGCGATTTTGCACACTAATTTAATTATCGATAAAACTATATAATCGCAAATGTTCGGAGAATAGAAGTTTGAAATGTTATTTTCAATAATTTGGTATATCTATAATGTTAATCCAGTAAGTAAGCCGTTCTCAAGAAATTCCTGCTTCTTTCTCTGTTCTGTTTAGACTTGTTCTAATGTGAATAAGGATTCAAAAATCCAATCCAAAAATATATTTACCAAATAAAAAGTAAAGAGTGAATATCAAATTCAATTAATTTGATCGAACTCAATTTTTAAATAAATGTTTTCCAGGAACAGTTAGTAAAAAATTTATTTTCAAGAAAACATTAAAATATAAAGTTTTATATAAATAAATAATTGTTTCTGATATAATGGAGAAAGTTGCTTATTAAAAAAATAAATAACTAAAAATAGTAAACATTATTTTTTATAATATTTAATAATGATAATATTATGAATGAATAAATGAAAGAGCCTTTTATTCATGCGATAAATTAAAATCAAACAAAATACAATATAAACATTCAAAGAAGACAGAAAACAAAACTATATATACAATAATTGACAAAACATTAACTTCTATCAATTTTTTTTTCCATCTTTCTGTATCCTTTCCTGCATAGGCCTTCACTTTGGACAGTAATAGTCAGCACTTCCCGGGGTGACCAGCCCTATTGGGAGGCGAGTTCTTTCCATCTCTTCTTCCAGATATCCCTGCTATTTTCTATTTCTATTCCAGCTCTCTACCAGAGGGATCCTGCCATCCTCTTGAACATATCGCTGCATCTTTTATTTTGACGTCCTCTTCTTTGATAACATTATAATAATCATATAATATTATATTTATAATTAATATTATTCGAATCCGGTTGTGGTAGATAATTATTATCTGTTACCTTTAACCGTTGATACAGCTCTGTGGGTTCGGGTGCCCTCCGGGGTCCATCCAGCCTCATAAACTGGGTACCCGGAAATTGGGTAAAAATCTGACCAAATCACCTTCTTGCACGACCATTGGTCTAGAAACAGTACTTCCTTACATGGGTTTTAGCGGTACAGATTTAACTTAATTTAATATAATTTTAATAAAAAAACTTATTTAAGCTTTCGCATATTTTAAATCATATTTAGTCACACCTTAGTTCAATTTTATTTCATTTTATCTATTCTCTTACTTAGTTATATTATTTTAGTTGGTTTTTTAAACTTTAAATATTCTACTAAATGAATTTCATTAAAGTAATTTTATATAGTGAAAGAAAAGTCCTGTTGCTTATTGAAATTATTTTTATTTATCACATGAAATAACGACGTTTCGGGGCTCTCACCCCATCATCAGGTATCTGATTAAATATCACATTTTAAGCTTTCCTTATTATTCTTAAATTATATTTAGTTAATAATTTATAAATAAATAAATATAAGTTGTCAATTATATAAAAAAATAATAAATAAAAATTTCATTCATGATTATAGAAAAGGAGATCTAAACTCTAATGTACCTTCTTGAAATCCTATTGACATAAGATATATTTAATGAGATATCTTATGAAGGCGGTGTCAGCCTCGATACGTCGTTATTATATGTAATTAAATTAAATAATGTAGAGGACTTTTTACTCACTATATCTAATTACTTTAATTCTTTTTTTTAACCGTGAAGAAGTCTAGCGAAGTTTTTTTTTACCTCAATCTTGTTTTTATACATTAGACACAGTCAATAATAATAATAGAGGAAACAACTTATAATGATTTCGGATCCTCCTGGTACAACTTATATTAGGGAGGTGTAGAATTGTGGATCTATGAGTTAGATACTATTTGAGCCTTTCTCAATTGACAATATTATATTTCATAAAAAAATCAAATTCAATAAATAAAATTACCTCTATATCGCTCATGAAGCTCATAATCACTCGTTCATCAGACATCAAAGTTAATATTTTTTTATTCGAATCCTCAGTCAGACATATCCGAAAACTACCGACACAAAAAAAATAACCCCAACTTTTCAAAAACTCCTAATAACCTGACGAACCGCAAATAACTGTTAATAATGTAAACATCGATTTCCTTTATTTGATATTTTGTAAACATAGATCATGATCCCTTTACAATAAGATACAGAGAGATCCTAAATTCCTCTTATTGTTAGTATGAAAATAATTCAAAGATTCAAAACACAAAAAAATTTAATCATAGCATTTTAACATAACATTACCAATCTTACATTAAATTAAAGTCGAGGAATCGAAGAGTCAATTTGCCATATTCACACTGAAATACGACTCTTGTACTTAAATGTTCAACAGTAACATTCTAATACCAAATTCTGAAATAATACGCTATTTAGGCATCTACTTAAACATGGAAGTCCAGTTTGAGACAGTAAAACATGTTTTGAAGTCCACCATGTCCAAATAATCAAGTTTTACAAAATGGTCAGTTCGTATTTGAACAGCCAATCTAAAAAAGGAAAAGTCGTACGAAATTTAAATTACATATTTAAGGCGTGTATATTTCTGGGATGAGAGAGGAACTTTATCGATAAAATCGATCCTTATAGAATCGATTTTTCATATTTTTACATTTTCCCTCTAACGTAACATTAATTTTGGTTTACTTGAAAAATAAATTAAA
Source organism: Halyomorpha halys (assembly GCF_000696795.3). Classification (NCBI taxonomy): domain Eukaryota; kingdom Metazoa; phylum Arthropoda; class Insecta; order Hemiptera; family Pentatomidae; genus Halyomorpha; species Halyomorpha halys. Next base: position 585,687 of record NW_027109697.1, read on the forward strand.
CACAATTCCTATGGTTAAACAATAATATACAATGATTAGATATAAAATATTAAAGAATTTTATGAATAACTAAAAGAGAAACAGAGGAATTTAATTCAGACGGGAAAAACTGAGACTGCCCGAACATTCTCGATTACATCACGACTTCGTTAAACTGTCGTAATCTTTTCAAGAACAAAAATCTATATATGTTACTCTCACCTCAAGAAAATCTAAAATAGGAATTTTATAGCAACATCAAAATAAAATTAACGATTTTTATTAAACTCGCCATAATTATTGTTGTTGATAAACAACGTTAATGTTTACATTTGATTAATAAAGTAGTTGCAACAAATATCAATATATTTATTTCAATATATCTCCTAAACGAAGCATTTACGCGCATAGCTTTATAAAAAAATTTGTTTCTTGTTTTGAGATACTTAATTTAATTTCCTTATTACGTCACAAATAAACTCATTCATAAAGACCTTAACATCCCATTCGTTGCAGATTTGACCCAAAACAGATATGCGTCTTTTTATTCCAAACT
>NW_027109697.1:586866-587749 GCF_000696795.3 Halyomorpha halys
ATAGAACTCCAATAACATTTCTAGAGGAGAAGATCTCGAGGCCATCTTCTTTTCAGACGCCTAGGAGGATTATTAGGTAATGAATGAGAAGCCAGTTTAGAAACAAGTGGATTTGGGTGGTTGAGACGTTTTTCATGGAAGGAATAGTATCTGGTTCTCGCCAAATCGTCAAATAAATAAATTAAATCTGTATTGCTACAATCCATGAAGGGTCAGGGGTGCAGTACTTTTTAAGGAATTCTGAAACCACAGGTTTGACTCACGATGAAACAGAAAATAATTATCTGCCACAGTCGGATTCGAACTTGGCCGGAGAAATCTTGTTATTTATTTAAAAAAAAAAATTGTGTCTTACCCTATAATAAAGTGGAAAATAAAAAACTTTAGAGAGGGGATGAAACGTCCAAGGAAAATATGCGAAGAAAGCAATATGGCATTTTAAATTTTGACCCGTCGATATTTGGGGCTCCAATAAACTTTTGAATTCCTCGTATCCAATCCTTACAATCCAAAATCCATCGTAAAATCCTCAAAGCTCCTCAAATCCGATCTTGCCCGAACCAGATATCAATCCTTTCAATTATAAACTCTCTAATTACCTACTATTTTCTAACCTTGCTTCCTCTTCCAGTCCGGACAATCCTCAGAGGTGTTTGAAAAGAAGATGGCCTCGAGACCTTCTAATGTACAATTATTATTAGAGTGCTACCAATGGGTAGTTTCATGATACATGATATGATGTTACTTCAAATTTACTGGATATATCGTTATGTAGACTAAAAAGACAGGAAACTGCTCATAGATTCCGACTATTGCAACATTTACTAGACAAACGGTCTAAATTGCCAATCCATTACAAAAGACTGATCTACATGACTATTAT
>NW_027109697.1:587849-593558 GCF_000696795.3 Halyomorpha halys
TTGAGCTATGAGGCTCCACTAAACCATCAAATTCCTCCAGAATCCAATCCTTACAGTCCGAAATCCTTAATGCTCCTTACTTTGTCACAAATCAAGTCATCCATCAGGACCTCAATATTACATATGTAGCCGATTTGGCCAGAACAGATACCGTTCCTTCCATAATAAACTTCTCAACCACCCAAATCCACTTGTTTCTATCCTGGCTTCTCCTTCATTACCTAATAATCCTCCTAGGCGTCTGAAAAGAAGATGGCCTCGAGATCTTCTCCTCTAGAAATGTTATTGAAGTTCTATCGGTGGGTAGATTCTCCACATGTTTTTATCATATCACTATGTTACCTACAGCAAATTTACTTGTTGTATATATGTGTATACAGTTGTAAATATCAATAAATAAATTATTTTAAAAAAATATCGTTATGTAAATATAGTTGTAAATATCATTAAATAAATAAATAATTAATTTTGGCCCGAGGATAGAATAAAAGGAGGATTAAAAAAGAAATTGTAAATTAGTGAAGCTCTGATGGTGAAAAAATATACAATAAAAACATCTGTTATAAAAGACACATCGCTATGTTTTTTTCCAAGCCAGCTTTCGCTGATAGAGTGTGTTTTCTAAATGACTCGACAGCGTTTATTTTGGAACAAGTTAGTCACCGCCTCCTAGAGATCCAGCGGGCAGTGAAAGCATCTGTTTCCCTTTCGTCGGGGAAGATTTCTCCGATGATTCGCCTCAAAGATGACGGGTCTTCCAAAGAGATCGGATCTTCGCGCTGCCATTAGTATAACTACCGTAACCAGTGCCATTATGATAGTAAACACTCCGGATAATGGCAGTGTGGTTAGTATTATTGCTCTAGGGTGTGGATCTGTGCGCTCCTAATTATGGGAATCACCTTGAAACTGCGATTGAGGGTTTGCATTACTAATTATAGTATTATAGCTTCATGGAGGATATGTGTATAGAGCAAGACAGTAAGATAAACTCATATTTATTAAAGAACATTGTAGTCTTTTCATGTGCAGAAGTTATATTCAATTATTATACCGATATTTAAAGTTTCTACAAAAAAAAATGCAAATAGAGGCATGTGAGACTAGTTAAGTAATAATAATAATAATCAGGTGTAGATAGTTGACTGTAGATTAATGATTGGAGAAGTTTGTCGGGAGTGCGGTCAGCAAAGAACAACATAAATAAACAAAACCATATTTATTTATTTTATGCCGACGTTTCGACCTAAATTTCAGGTCTTCATCAGGGGTTGTGGCGTAGAAGGCAGGCCTGCAACTGGAGTTGTTCTTTGCTGACCGCACCCCCCGACAAACTTCTCCAATCAATAATAATAATCAGTTTAAGGGGCAATTCACGTACAGAGCTAGCTTGTAAAATACATAATTAAATATATTACTGTAGTTTTTTTTTCGTAACCTCCTTTATTCTTAATTTATAACAGATTTGATCCTTTTTTTTCTCTCAACCTTTATTCTTTTGAAAATTTTTCCAACGTTTCGACCCTCAGGCCATTCTCAAGGATACCACCTTTAATATTGATATCATTTCCATTTTCAAATCTTAAAAATGCAGGCTAATTGCCTTTGTCCACATATAACCTTTTCTGAAAAAAAATTTTTTTCTTAGATTTAAAACTTTAACAAAACACTTTTCTTCCTTCCTTCATTTACATTTGCAACTTTATTCGTTTATTCGTATAATACATGCATACATATTAAAAGGATGATATAAATATTTTACAGGTATATCATCGTCGTAATATTTACTTATGTATTGTACGAATAAATAAATAAAGGAGGTTACGAAAAAAAGTAGTTATTTTACAAAAATAGTGACTAAAAAAATTTTTTTTTTCCTCTTTCATCGGCCTAATCTACAGGTGACCAACCTATTCCACGGTGGGGAGTCAAGTTTTTCATATTGTGGGACTACCACTCAATGAAAAAAGTCAACGCCCCAGGCCGGATTGGAGCCGGCGCCACCCGCAGATCTCAGATTGATAAACCTACGCCTAACCATTTGAGCTGCAGGGTTATAGTGGGGAGAGTAGTTAATTAGTCGAATTATAATGCTGATCTACTCGTTTGCCACTGGCCGTAAATCCAGGACTTGTACAAATGCTTCGTAAACAAAGGAAGCGACAAAGGTAAGTATGAACAAGCTTGCATGTCCTTTTGACTTTTGTCGATTAGTACTTTCTATTTGCATTATAAAAATGAACCCAATAAGGATAGGCGAAATGTAAACATTATGATGTGTTACATGTAAAATGTTTTACCATATTAAATGTTATAAGTATAGAATTGCGAACAGCCTTATTTAAACCCATGTTAAATGTTGAATGTATAAGAGCTGCTAGCGGATTTTCTGAGCAACTTGTTTTATAACCTTTCCTTCCAAAACTTCATGATATTGTTTACTTTTAAGTTTTGATTAAAGTAATGTACTAAAACATGCCTAAATTGAATGAAAAGTAGAAGTTGTGTAAAAGTTTGGTCACTGAGTGTCTTGCTGATCTTTTAATATGTGAAGAAGAGAATCAAGATGAGCTAATTGACAACTGTCATTACATTATTATTGTCATCCATTGCTATATTTGTTATAAAAACATCCAAAACAATACTAACATAATCAAAACACAAACTATGAGTTAGTAACCTAACACAACAAACAAAATGATGAGCTGCAGTCATGTCATGCAGTGACGTCATTATGCATTTAACAGACTCTTAACAATGTTATATCGTTCCAAAGAAGGAAATATTTCTCCATTGAACACAACTTTTTCCATTTAACATGTTAAACTGAAGATCATGAATATCTCTAGGGTCTATATATTTGTGTTATATTAAATTAAAAATCAACCGTTTAATAAGATTTAATAATAATCGAAACAATATATTTATTAGAATTAATTATTCAATCCAAAGGTTAGGAAAATTTTGGATTACATTTGTTAAGGCAGGATCTTACCACCCCATTTCTCCCTCTTGCTGCACCACTAAGGATGACTCTCTTCTTACCCTTTAGAGTACGAACCCTCCTGCTCCTGAGGTCGAAGGATGCTGAGCGGCCAACAGAGTTAGCAATCCTGATTCTAATGTCCTGCCCAAGGATTGAGTAGTATCCTTTCACTCACGATTGTCCAAATGGCAGGCATTAACCCGTGCCTCCTGTCTTATAGTTCACTTCATATCATGACTCAGAATAGGTTAATTCATGAAAATCAAATATATTTGTATCAACACTATGACGTTTTTATATATCAGTATTAAATATATTTTAAAACAAGAAACTTTTTAAAGAAACATTATAGCGAGTAGGTTGGTCGATATACGACATGTCACAATCTAACAAGAGGAGATCATAATACAAAAAAAAGCCAATTCTTCCTCGCCGAACCCTCCTCGCTAAAACCCCCGAGGAGTGAGGAAACTTTAGGAAAGTTTGAGATATATCGAGCAATATTTAAAAAGCACCTGAAATTAAAAACGGCATGAAAAACCTTTCAGGTACAAAATTTATGCTAGGTTACTACAACCTCAAGAAACTCTAAAATAGGAATTGTATAACCACAGCAAAGCAATTATTTGTTCACAATTTTCTCCTTTTTTCTGTTCTTTTGAGTTTTTTCTTTTTATAAAATCAAAAAAATGGCCAGAGCAATATTACAATCTACATTCTTACTACTTACATCTACATAATACTGAGGGTCGTATTTAGTGGAGGAAGTTTAAGTAGTATAATGCTATACAGATGATTTTTGTAATGTGGTTTACTGCAGATTAAAAATAAGTTAACTTATTTGAAAAATTATTTTGATTTAGTTAAAAAAATAATTAATTTTGCTCAAACACGATTGGAATTCTTTTTAATTTATGCAATTCTAACAGTAAGTTATTAAAAATCCTCAATGCCCCTTACTTTGTCACAATCATACATAAAGACCTTAATGTTCCCTATGTAACCGATCTAGCCCGAACCAGATATCATTCCTTCCATTACAAACTCCCTAACCACCCAATCCCCCTAGTTTCTAATCTTTCCTCCTCTTCCATACGCTACAAATGGGTAGTTTCTCTACACGCCTGTAACACTCCAATTTAACTGAGATCAAATTTACTAAATGTATTATAATGTACAGTTGTAAATAGCAATAAATAAAATAAAAGTTTTTAAAAATAAATCTTTCGCAACATATTAATTCATATTTTATATATAATTTTCACGATTTTTTGAGACTGGTTATTATTGTTTAAATAAAATAAAATTTTAGTCTCAAATAAATTTATATTTCTTTATTAGTCCGACGTTACGGCCAACTCGGCCATCCTGAAGGGAAATTTTAAACAAATAACAATATTGATGAGAGATAGTTGACCATGGATAAATTATATGAGAAGAAAATGTTTGGGGGGTATATTGGGGTGTTTATAGCCTTTATCAGGGCTAAGAACAAAGAACAAGATAGCAACCAATGAATACAAAAAATAAAATATAAACAGAATGACATAAAATAATTTTTTCAACAGAATAAAATTTAAAAAAAAAATAATAATAATAAAAAATAAAAAAATAAAAAAATAAAATTAAAATAAAATAATAAAAAAAAAATCTCTCTTAAAATATATACAAACAAAAGAATAGGCAAGATGAACATAATCAAACTATCTGTATGAAAAATAAATAAATAAAATAACATATTGATAAAATAACATATACAATATTTACTCAATCGACCTGAGGGTCCCTGAGCCCACTCTATCCCCCACGTGTGAGTGGTAGAGCAGAGCTCAAGAGATCCCAGCGTATCCCTCTCGCCGCATCACTGGTAATGAGCAGTGGAGGCTGAGCAAGTGCGCTAAATTTTCAAAATTAAAATTATGAAAAGAAAAAATAAAATTGAGAGAATGAAAATGTATGTAACTAATGGAATATGAAACCATAATATTAGAATGAAGAAACAAAATATAAAGTTAAGTTAGACAAAAGAAGTGAATAGAATACATAACAATAATAATATTTGGTGAACATAACTGATATGTCGTGGGTAATGAAAATTAAGAAAAGAATAGAGAAGGAGGGGGGGGGGTAAAAGAATAATAGGAAAAAAAGAGAATAAAACATAAAACGCACCAGCTCAACCAGATGGAAATCTGACAGCCAAGTAAGCTCCGCGCTGCGTTCGGCCAGATTCAGAATTAAAAAATACGTTATGAAGATGACGAAGTATTTTTGGAGAAAACGTTACAAGTGGGTAAAAATAAAAAATAAAAATTTATATAAATAACAATATTATTAATAAATTATCATACCTTAATACAATTTAGGAACCATATAAATTTTAAAAAAAATACATACAGGCTATTCTGACCAGGTAATTAATTTTAGCCCACAATTATACCATAAAACATTAAAACATTAGGGAATCATAAAATTTTATTAATAAGCAATCCATGGCTTATGCCTAATTATCTGTTTTGTCAATTCTTCATATTAAATTAAAAATTAAAACTTTTAATCACAGTTAATTTTCACTATTTTAATTTATCACAACAATATTTATAACCTTGCTCGCACCCAGGTCAAGCATTTAATTCATTTATTTCATCTATATTTTAGTTAAATTTTCTATTTATTTTATTATTGCGATTCATATCGAGGTAATTATTATTATTAACCTATTA
>NW_027109697.1:594263-597183 GCF_000696795.3 Halyomorpha halys
ATTACGGATTGATAAGTATGCTGTGTGAGATGGCAACCTAATGTATTTAGGCAGCATAGATGAATAAATAAAGTATTTCTCTCTCTATCTACTTTAATTTTATCCCAAATTTTTCATAAATTAATTTTACATAAAATCTCTGCATCGTGTTGCTTCAGATTTCTTTTGTATTGGGCAGAATAGTCTATATGAAGTTTTTTAATATTGATATGGTTCTAAAATTGTATTAAGGTATGATAATTTATTAATAATATTGTTAAAAATCATATGTATAATAAAAGCTGTTTGTTATAGATTATCCTTGATTATGGCCGAAACGTCGAACATATAAAGAAATATAAATTCTTTTGAGACTAAAATTTATTTTATTTAAACATTAATTCATATATTGTTGATTTGGTAGCTAGGAGAAAAAAATTATCTGAGTAAACAAACAGCTGGAAATAAGTTAATATAAAATCCAAAATATTTGATATATATTTAAACTCCATTTCCCTGGAAGCTCATACACCAGTTTTTCAGAGAATAAAAAAAAGAAAGAAATCAAATCAGCATGGTTGTGGACATTCTTGTACGTTATCTCCCAACCTCCTGAAGGTCACAGAGCCGATGTGACAGTTCCATTAGACCCTGCGAACGTGGACTCCATTAAGTTGGAACGACATATCATGAACGATAAGAAAGCGGCCTTAAGAGCCGACACTATTGAGCAGGCAGTGACCTTTACCTAACCGTACCTCTATGGCGTCTACCTCCTTGGGATCCTTACTGTACAGTTAGTCGCTTAGTCATTACCGTTCGAGCCTATTCTTCGTATCGTTTATGGTTGGCGAAACGATCCCTGCGCGTTCATCCGAGCTCAAATGGTTAATGGGACAAAACTAAAGGATTATAAATCATACTTAGTACGAGATTGGAACGGGACGCTACGATAAACATGTTTATGACAACAATAAAATCTCAATCATCATTCTAATCATAATTGGAATACTTAAATATTTATGACTCAAAATGAACATTTACGTGAGATGATTAAGCCCTCTTTTGTTTTATGAATTCTTGTGTTCGACCGACCCCATTAGAAAAATTCTTTATTTTGCAATTTGTCCAAATAAATTACGGGGGGGCAGCTGCTCCCCCTAGAAGTGACACAAAAACATTAATTTAGTAAAAAAAAAATTTCAAACAAATACTAATTGTAATAGCTAATTATGCATTAACCATTGCGAATGTATAATTTTTCGTAAAATTTTGGTTTCGTTACCCTTTTCCATGCTGAAATGTAACAGCCTGAATCATTATGGCTTGCTCCCTGAGGTACGCCCTTGCATGGGGCTGCCAAAATAGTACAATTTTTTATTACTTAATTGAAAACTATGTATAATTACTAGTCAAAATTGATGAGTCTGCCAAGTTAGAGTAAAGGAAATAAAAAATGGCGGCTGTTTCAAAACGTTAAAAATAATTAATTTTTTATTCGGAGCTCTATATCTTTACAACTACCAACAACAATAGAAAATCAAAGAGAGCATCATTTAAAGTAGAGTAAATTTTCAAAAACAAAAGCCCTAATAGAGCTATTTACATTAAATAATTTTCGAGATATAGCTTTTTAAAAAGGAACATTTCATAAAAATGTTGTTTTGGACGTACTGATAAATCAGTAGTTAGTTAATTTATTTTGAGAAATCTATATCTCAGGAACTATGTGACATACAGATGTTCTATTAGCACTCAAATTAAAGCTAGTTTAATGGACTATGAAGTAGTTTATGACATTTATTTTAGTAGGAGGAGTAGTTTTCATGAAATTTGCTAAAATAAATTGATTTATAGTTGTTCGGACAAATTCATTTGCCAAATTTATATTCATCTGTGGATATCATAAAAACTACTACCCCTACGAAGATAAGTATCATAAACTACTTTATAGTAAGTTAAATTTCCTTTATTTTGAGTGTTGGCAGACATCTGTACGTCTAATGATTTCTGAAATTAAGTTTTTCATAAATCAAACTTATTGTCCGAACAACTACAAATCAATTTATTTCAGCAAATATCATGAAAACAACTATTCGTATAGACATATGTACGTCACATAGTTCTTGAGATATAGATTTCTCAAAATAAATTAACTAACTATTGATATTTCAGTAAATGTTTATGAAATGTTGCTTTTTAAAAGGCTACATCTCGAGAACTATTAGACGTAAATAGCTCTATTAGGGCTAATATTTCAATGAATATAGTCTTTTTTAAATAATGTTCTTTTAGATTTTCTAGTGTTGTTGGAAGTTTTTAAGATATAGAGCTCCGAATAAAAAATTGATGTTTTTAAAAAGCCGTCATTTTTTATTGTTTCGCCCACTTTGTAGAATTTCATCAGGGCTTAAAAGATACAAATGTAACTAACAATATTTGATATCAATTTGATGATAATATACAAAAAGGTAAATTAAGGTAGGATAAATATTATGTAAATATCAATGAAAAGAAAATTATATACAAATGGACGAAAAGGAGAAATAAAAATAGTATTAATATAAAATGGACAATGATAATAATATAAAAATTATATAACTGTAAGGTTGAAAATGAACAGGAGAAGTATACAGAGATGAGGGGATGCGACCGTGGTTTTATTTCAAATACGCGAAATACAAGAAAGAAATATAAAAATATGATAATAATAATAAATATAAGAATTATCTAATTTAGAAACAACTAAATATAAATTAAATGATAGAATATATAACTAATAATATATACCGATAAAAAATACAGTTAAAATAAAACAATGAGTATAATATAGGTATAATGCAAAAAATGTAAAAGAAGTAATTAAAGAATATTAAATAAAATGGTGTAAAGCTAAACAGAATAATTATGTAATGATAACAACCGTTTTTATATATATATA
>NW_027109697.1:597233-601301 GCF_000696795.3 Halyomorpha halys
TATCTTTTTAGTCTTGATGATGTAGCTCTACAGTGTGGGGCGAAACTTTGGAAAATAAAATAGTTGTTAATTATTTTTGATTTTCTTTTAACCGCACCACTTACCACCTTATTCTTTCGTAATATTTAAAAAATATTACAATTCCTATTTTTTACAAAAAACTTTTCGATGACCGTTGACTAATTTTATTTAAACTTTAAAAAAAAAAATCTATAAACAGTTTTGTTAGTTAAATACGTTGAACGAACATAGAGAAGAATGCTTTTAAGAAATATCACTACACCTTCTCCTCAACTTAACCTCCACCACAAGGTCACACCCCCTTAATTGGGCTGTCCTAATTCACGTATTTGTACCAAGCCGTGTTACCATTGTCAATGATTCCGCTGTCCCAAATCATTATCATACAACTGTTAACATTATAATTACTGTTATATTTGAATTATTAGATCATACACACTTCTTTGAGAATTATATATGTTTCATATGAAATGTCCGCTTTTATTGTTTCATAATTTCAAAGATGCTTTTGTTTTTTCATACAATTATGTTTACAGATAATAGTGAGCCGTAATAAGTCTTTCTTATTTTATTATTTATAGTAGAATTCCAATTGATTACACACTGTATAGTATGCCATCAAAGATCACCATGGAAACACGCGATTTTCGAGGTTTTTTTTTGTAAGTTTCAACTTGAATATTCTATAGCCTAAGCTGCAAGAAACATTACCAAAGCGTTCGGTGAAAGGTGTTGGAACGAACATAGAGAAGAACGCTTTTAAGAAATATCACTACACCTTCTCCTCAACTTAGCCTCCACCAAAATGGTTAATCTATGGCTACCTCATAAACTTAATGAGCGGCAGCAGATGAAGTGGTATTTAACTTGCGTTTCACTGCTTACATGGCAAAAAAACAAAACGAGTCTTTCCTTGCAATGATAATCACGTGTAGTGAAAAGTGGATTGTATGTGATAAAATGTGTCGGCCAGTTTGGTGGTTAAATGTCGATAAAAGCCTCGGAAGCATGCCAAAACCAAATTTGCGACTAAAAATAATATTTTATATGTAAATAATTGACCATATTGTTACGGTTGCCATGGTGAAATAAAAACACTGGCTAGATCTGTGTAGACAAGAGGTGTTACGGTTGTCATGGTGAAATAAAAACACCGGCTAGATCTGTGTAGACAAGAGGTGTTACGGTTGTCATGGTGAAAACAAAACACGAGCGATATGTTTGAGACGAGTCGGTTTTGTTTTTGTGAAGGCAACAGTTTTGATTTTGAACACGTTACGATGGTTAAATGTGAAGTGGTAATAGTTTAAAGGCCCTCTGTCTGTACTGTTTGAACTGGAATATGTCACTTTAGAGAAATGTCACCTTATATGTTTTGTTTTTCAAAATTATGGTGTTCTACTTCAATGGACGGTGATTAACACTAGAAGTGGGGATATAGTGCAGTGACGTTTCTTCAGCATGTCCTGGATAAGAGGATAATAATGTAAATATAGTTATTAAGGTTAAGTAAACCTATATGTTTTAATTGTTTTATTAATTGATAAGAATTCTTTTATTTTCCTTTAACTCACCCCCTTCTCCGCTGAGCGTCGGCAACTACCATATAAACGGTAAACATATAACTAAAGATAAATCGAAATTTGTGGTTATAATATTATTATTATTTTTTTTAATTTTATTTAATGTAATTTACAACTGTACAAAATAATACAATAGGTAAATATGTAGTATGTTTCATATACACTTGAAAATCTTGGCAAGGAACCACCCATTAGTGGTACTTCAAACATTAATTTAAATTAGAAGGTCTCGGGACCATCTTCTTTTCAGACGCCTCGGAGCATTATCAGGGATTGTTAAGGATGAAAGATTAAGAATTAATGGGTTAGGATGGTTAAGGAGTTTGGAATGAAAAGACACATATCTGTTTTGGGTCAAATCTGCAACGAATGGAATGTTAAGGTCTTTGTGAATGAGTTTATTTGAGACGTAATAAGGAGCATCAAGGATTTTACGTAGGATTTTGGATTGTAACGATTGGATGCGGGAAGAATTTGATGGTTTGGTGGAGCCCATATTCCATATGTCCAAATTGGTCTGATTATTGTAGTGTATACTAATTTTTTGTAGTGAATGGGAAGTTTAGAGCGTTTGTCAAGTAAGTGTTGTAGCAATCGGAATCTACGAGCAGTTTCTTGTCGTTTCAGTCTTCTGTGAGGATTCCAAGTAAGTCTCTTGTCAAGATGGAGTCCTAAATATCGAATCTGTTCAACAGGCATTTAATTGGAGTAAGATAGTCCGGGTGGCGGTCAATAAAGCTATCAAAATAGTAAATAAAAACTATTTATAGTTAACCAACATTTCGTCCCACTTCGCAGAGCTTAGTCAACGCTCTCTGATGGTAGTATTCTGAAGTAGGTTTCTTTTGCTATTTTGATACCTTTATTGACCGCCACCCGGACTATTTTCTCCAAAACAAAAAAAAAGTTAACAACTTTATATTTGCTGACGTTTCGCCCCATTTTGCAGAGCTTCTTTTGGGCTAAAAAGATACAGAAGCAACTAAAAATATTTGACATAGTAGGATAATAAGATACAAAAAGATAAATTAAGTGAAAAGAAAACTATATACTATTGAAATAAAATAAAAAAAAGTATTAATATAAAATAGACAATGATAAGAATATAAAAATTATGCAAACTATTAGGTTAAAAATGACATTACTTTTTGTATCATTTTTAACCTAATTGTTTTTTCTTGACCACATCCCTGACCATCTTCATAATTTTCTATATTGGTGTTTATGAGGTGCTCAATTAGAGGAATAATTCATTCCTCATTTTTACCCTTAGGTGAAACCATCACATCCACATCGGACTGCAGAATATATAATATTGTAAATATAGTTAATTATATGTATTATATAATATATAATTATATAAACGTCAGTTAAATACCTAATTAATTGTATATACACACATATATTTATCTATCCTCTTAATTGGATTTAATAAACATTTAGGCTTCTGACAGACGTAGCCAGCCATGACAGTTTTCTCCGACAGCTCCGAACTAATGGGTGCCACTTTCTCTAACACTTTCACGCACTCTGCGGGGATATGAAACTGGTGGCGGATATTGTCCAGGGGAGATCGTATGGAATTAGGTAGGCAATGCTTCGGATCAGATTTCTATGTTTCTTACATTATAAGTATGCAACGAGATATTAAAATCGATAGAATTTTCATTTCATGCACCTTAGAACACTTATAAAAGCACCCAAACATATTAGAAATCAGAAAAGTTAAAATAAATCGATACGCGAGCGTGCGATCATAAAATCGAAGGCATTTTTATTTTCTCCAAATTACAAAACATACGAAGGGACCCTAATTTGTTATATTATAGACCCTTATATAGTAGTTTTCATAATATTTGCTAAAATAAATTGATTTGAACAAAATCTCATGTGCAAAATTTATATTCATATACGAATATCATGAAACCTATTTACCCCTACGAAGATACATGTAATTAAATGATTTATAGCATATTAAAAAAACTTTAATTTGAGTGCGGTCAGACCTATGTACGTCTTATGCATCTAGAGATATATTTTTTCATAAACACAAAAATTCTGTCCAAACAACTAGAACATAGACATTTTTAAAATTTAGTTTCGCAAATCCGTCCATTATAAACTCCCTAACCACTCAAACACCCTAGTTTCTAACCTTGCATCCTCTTCCATTCCTAACAATGCTCCGAGGCGCCTGAAAAGAAGATGGCCACGAGACCAGCTAATGTAAAATGTCATTAGAGTATTACCAATGGATAGTTTCTCTACACAACTGTAACACACCAAATTAACTTAGATCAGATTTACTAAATATATTATAATGTACAGTTGTAAATAGCAATAAATAAATTGTTTTTTTCAATACTACTACTTTTATTTATTGATAGATATTACAATCTGCCACACAGTTGTGGGCAATAGGTAATAGTGATGAATGATCTCATACATACTAAAATAAAATAAA
>NW_027109697.1:601491-603560 GCF_000696795.3 Halyomorpha halys
TAAATAAAATAACATAATGATAAAATAATATATACAATATTTACTCAATCAACCTGAGGCTCCCTGAGCCCACTGTATCCCCCACGTGTGAGGGGAAGAGCAGAGCTCAAGAGATCCCAGCGCATCCCTCTCGCCGCATCACTGGTAATGAGCCAGTGGAGGCTGAGCAAGTGCGCTAAAAGAATTTCTAAAAAAATAAAAAAAAAATACTGTGTGTTTGACTTATAATTCATGACCTGAGCAGAATAATTTTTAAATTTTTATGTGAAGTGAGAATTTATATAGAATATTGTCCTTGAGGATGGCTGAAATGGCCGAAACGTTGAACTATTGATATAATAAAAAGTGTTGAGACTATACAAGGATACAATTTTGATTTATTTAATAAATAATTACCAGTCTCAAGAAATTGAAAAAATATATTTAAAGTAATAAACTACTTTATAATATATTTAATTAGTTTTAATTTAAATCCTAATATACATTTTAACGTAAAATGATTTAGGATACGAGAAGATCGTGTGGAATAGGTTAAGCTTCGGAGCTGAGTTATTTGTTTCCCATGAATGATATAATTAATATAGAAATCAATTTTATAGCAATGATTATTGTATGCGTGTATAATTCATTCAGTCATGGCTGTACTGTGGGAATAGATCGTGACAGTTAATAGTGCGTGTAGCAGTACTGAAGCTACTGCCATATTGAACAGTGCCACCTTACGGTAACAATAGGGACTATGGCAGTCACTGTAGTGGATTGAATGATTAATGTTATTTTTTTATTTTGTTATGTTATATTATTTTTAATATTAAAAAAATAGCTTTAACTTCAACACGAGCTCACTCATCTACACAAAACTTGGGGACGTAATAGTACAAGAGCAACAGAGGAGAAAAAAATAGTCATTTCACCCCAATTTTTGATTACTGTAATGAAAACTATGTATAATTAATAGTCTCAATTGATGAGTCTGCCAAGTATAGGTAGGAGAAATAGAAAATGGCGGCTGTTTCAAAACCTTAAAAAACATTAATTTTTCATTCGGAGCTCTATATCTTAAAAACTACCAAGAAAACCTAAGAGAACGTAATTACATTTGCTGAAATATGAGCTCTAATAGAGCTATTTATATACAATAGTTCTAGAGATATTGTTTTTAAAAAATTAACATTTTATAAGAATGTACTGAAAGATTAGTAGTTAGTGAATTTATTTTGAGCAATCTATATCTCAAAAACCATTTAACGTACAGATGTCTATTAGGACTCAAATTAAAGCTAGTTTAATGGGCTATAAGTACTATATTACCTTTATCTTCGTAGGAGTAGTAGTTTTCACGATATTTGCTAAAATAAATTGATTTATAGTTGTTCGGACAAAATTTCATGGACCAAATTTATATTCATAAGGGAATATCATAAAAACTACTACCGCTATGAAGATAAGTGTCATAAACTACTTTATAGTAAGTTAAATTTCCTTTATTTTGAGTGCTGGCAGACATATGTACGTCTTATGGTTCCATAGATATAATGTTTCAAAAATTAAATATTTTATCCGAACAACCTAAAATTAACGTTTTGTGATTTTATTTTGTGAAATATCATAAAAACTATGACTCTTACAAATACTCTTACAAGACAAACGTTATAAACTATTTTATATTAAATTTAACTAGCTTTAATCTGAGTACTGGTAGACATCTGTACGTCTTATGGTTTCTGAAATATAGTTTTTCACAAATCAGACTTTTTGTCCAAACAACTATAAATCAATTTATTTTAGCAAATATAATGAAAGCTACTACTCCTATAAAGATAAACATCATAAACTACTTTATAGTCCATTAAACTAGCTTTGATTTGAGTGCTAAAAGACATCAATACTCAAATAAGACAGTTGCTAAAAGACATCAAATGCTAAAAGACATCAATACTCATTCACTATCTCAAAAACCCTTGGAGACGATGATAAGGCAATAGAATTGGTGTTCCAGTTTTTAAAATCACAAAATTTACTTACAAAAATATAACTTGATCGGAAGAAAAAAAAAAAAAAAAATAATA
>NW_027109697.1:604775-608330 GCF_000696795.3 Halyomorpha halys
ATTTAACGAATATTAGCAAAATTAAATAAAATATAAATGGCGTTGATGACCAATGAAGTTTGGCGCCACTAAACAACCAAACAAACAAACAAGACATCAATACGTCACATAGTTCCTGAGATATAGACTTCTCAAAATAAATTCCCTAATTATTAATCTTTCAGTAAATATTCATGAAATATTGCTTTTTAAAAAGCTGTATCTGGAGAACTATTGAACGGAAATTTATTACTATTAGGGCTCATATTTTAGCAATTCTTAGGCTTTCTAGAGTTGTTAATAATTTTAAAGATATAGAGCTCTGAATGAAAAAATAGTTTTTTTTTTTTAACGATTTGAAACAGCCACCATTTTGTATTCCTCCTACCTATATTTGGCAGACTCATCAATTTAGATTAGTAATTATACATAGTTTACCTTAAACTGTTTTTTATATATGTAACAAAACCTTTTTCTTAGAGCTGGACACCTGTCGTTCCAATAGAAGATATAGGTTTTGTTTTGTTTTTGTTTTTTAATATTATTAAATATGAAGTGACGTTTTTGTTTTTCTGTTTTAATTTAATAAGAGACTTACTTGGAATCCACACACACAAGACTGAAACGACAAGAAACTGCTCGTAGATTCCGATTGCTACAACACTTACTTGACAAACGCTCTAAACTTCCCATTCACTACAAAAAATTAGTATACACTACAATAAGATCAATTTGGAAATATGGAATTGAGCTCTGGGGCTCCACCACACCATCAAATTCTTCCCGCATCCAATCGTTACAATCCAAAATCCTACGTAAAATCCTTGATGCTCCTTATTACGTCACAAATAAACTCATTCACAAAGACCTTAACATCCCATTCGTTGCAGATTTGACCCAAAACAGATATGGGTCTTTTCATTCCAAACTCCTTAACCATCCTAACCCATTAATTCTTAATCTTTCATCCTTAACAATCCCTGATAATCCTCCGAGGCGTCTGAATAGAAGATGGCCACGGGACCTTCTAATTTAAATTAATGTTTGAAGTACCACCAATGGGTGGTTCCTTCCCAAGATTTTCAAGTGTATATGAAACATACAACATATTTGCTTATTGTATTTATTATTTGTACAGTTGTAAATTACATTAAATAAATAATTAAAAAAAAATTTTTAATGAATTTGGATAGCCCAGCTTGGGTATATATTTTGTTATTAGTATATATAAACGATCTGTAACTCATCATTTTTGTAAAATTACTACAATTGATTATCTAGTTCATGTATTTCACAGGCTAACTTTATTTGTACGGGGGTTACCCCATAAACAAATTATTATAATTAAATTAAAGTAATAAGAAATTGGCGTGAAATAACTGCCTTTTTTCTCCTCTTGGACTCTTGTACTATAAGTAGTTCAGCAAGGAAGATTTTTAAATATATTCTAATGATTTTCTTTTGGTTTTATTCTACAAGTTTTTTTACGATTACCAATGTTCCTTTGTACATTTACTGGTCGTGGTACAAGAGCCTGGTGGGAAAAAAAGGATTTATTTCACCGCAATTATTGATTACTTTTAATAAAAATATGTATAATTACTAGTCACAATTAATGAGTCTGCCAAGTATAGCTAGAGGGGTAAATGAAGATAAGATATAAGAAATGGTGGCTGTTTCAAAATGGTAAAAGAAAGTTTTGTGCAGAGCTTTAAATCTTTGAAACTAAACGGAAATAACTGCCTTTTTTCTCCTCTTGGGCTCTTGTACTTTAAGTAATTTAGCAAGGAAGATTTTTAAATATATTCTAATGATTTTCTTTTGGTTTTATTCTACAAGTTTTTTTACGATCACCAATGTTCCTTTGTACATAGTTAGGTTATTGGAGCAACCTGATGACCATCAATATGTTTTTAAGCAATTCCCCTTACGTGTGACAGATATATGACCACGGGGCCGCACATGTGACACCACACCCACCGCAAGAGATATGCAACGTGCAGGCTCACGTGGATTCCTCTGTCATATTGCGGTATGTTATTTAAATGGCAGCCGGTTCTGGTTGCCAAAGCCTCGATGATTAGCCGCATTGCTGACACCCCGTCGCCAAGACCACATCTCATCCCATCCTCCACGTAGTCCTTGAGGAGAAGGTCCTTGGTCGGTGAAAGAAGCGCATGAAAGCGTAATTTTGTGAATGTTAAACGTCGCTTACCGTTACGAAACCACCTCATTCTGTAATAGTTATGACAAAGGAGTCACATTTTAGAAAAGAGGCCAAATATGGAAAATATTTATTTCAATACGTAATGCATTTATGTCATTACATCTTTATCTTTTCAAACATAAACATTTTTATGTTTATAAATATAAACATTCCTCAATACCGAAAGTAGGAAAGTGTTTAATTCGTACATAAAAAAAAAAAAAAAAAATGCAATCTGAATTTATGAGATGATTGCGGGCGCGATTAGAATAGAACACAAATAAGTAATTAATGCCAACGTTTCGGTCAGGATTTCAAGCCTTCATCTGTGCTAAGAACAAAAAAAAATAACAACCATAATGAATGAGAGGATTATTAGAAAATAACTAACATTATAGATACATAAATAGTGTTGAAAGACATCTATAGTCGTAATTATTAGAAGAAGATAAAGACTGTAAAAAAAGAGGAATATTAAAATTAAGTAAGAGTAAATAAGTAATAATAAAATACATTTGAAAATCTAGTTAGTAAATATATCTACAAAATAAAAGTTATCTAATATATAAAAATGTATTTTTGTTTCTTCGTACTTTATAAAAATTATTGTTATGACATTTGCTATTTTTCATTCCTCCTACCTATACTTGGCAGACTCATCAATTTGGACTTGTAATTATACATAGTTTTTATTAAAGTAATAAAAAATTCTGGTGAAATAACTGCCTTTTTTTCTTCCCGGCTCTTGTACTTGTGGCTTTGTACTATATGGGCAGCATAGCTGAATAATTCATTTCTCTCTTTTATGAGATAATGGCTGTATGAGAAAAGTAATAATAACATTAATAAAGATTAATTAATAGAATACATATGAAAATATATTAGTCTAGTT
Organism: Halyomorpha halys; assembly: GCF_000696795.3. Lineage (NCBI taxonomy): Eukaryota > Metazoa > Arthropoda > Insecta > Hemiptera > Pentatomidae > Halyomorpha > Halyomorpha halys. The sequence goes on from NW_027109697.1 coordinate 607,853, forward strand.
AGTAAACATATTTACAGAAAAAAAATTATTTAAAATAAAGTTATCATATATAATTATAATAAATTATTATAAAATAGGTTTTATTTTACGGATTTTACGTTGGTACTTATAAATAAGTGTTCTACACTGACCGATCCCCCGACCACCTTCTCCTCATATATATTATCTACGGTCAGCTATCTTCTCATCATTATGTGTCCTCTGAGTTTGTGCTATTGTACAAAAGATCTGAAGACTTATTTGTGTTCTTTACTGGCCGTGGTACAAGAGCCTGGTGGAAAAAAAGGATTTATTTCACCGCAAAACACTCACCTGGAACCAACATACTAGACTCAAAAGACTAGAACTCAACAGACGATTCAGCCAACTATACCGACTGCTCAGCCGGACCTCTCATCTTTCACTAGAAAACAAACTACTAATTTATAATACTATACTCCGACCTATCTGGACCTACGGACTTGAACTTTGGGGAACA
>NW_027109697.1:608966-614360 GCF_000696795.3 Halyomorpha halys
TTTTTATTTTATTTTATTTTATTTTTATTTTTTTAAGTATGTATGATATCATTCATCACTATTACCTATTGCCCACAACTGCGTGGCAGATTGTAATCAATGAATAAAAATTTCACCGCAATTTTTGATTACTTTAATAAAAACTATGCATAATTACTAGTCAAAATTAATGAGTCTGCCATGTATAGGTAGGGAGAATAAGAAATGGTGGCTGTTTCAAAATGGTACAAGAAAGTTTTGTTCGGAGCTTTAAATCTTTGAAACTAAACGGAATAACAACAGATGTTGGAAAATGTATTCAAAAATATATAAATGACGTTGAATATGAGCTGATTTAGCTCGAAACGTTCATCCTAATTAAGATTTTGGGAAGTGAAAAAGAGTTGATTGTTTCCTTAGAATAATATAATTGATGGTTAATTTTTTTTTTTTTTTTTTAATTCATAAATGTAGCTATATAAACATTCGTTACTTAATATTAGTGTTAATATTATTGAAATTCATGTTTCACCGAACTAAATTATAATGATAATATAATTTAACGATCGTAGTAAGCGATCATAATTCAGTGTGATAGTAACTATCAAGTGTATACTGTGGCGCAACAAATCAAGTTAATCTGTAACTTTTGAACCAGGGAACTTGAAAAGAAAATAGTGTTATGATCTACTTACTTTAACCAATCAATGAAATGAAAAAAGAAGAGAAAAAAGTCAATTATGTCACCCCAATATTTGATTACTTTAATAAAAACTAGGTATAATTAATAGTTTCAATTGATGAGTCTACCAAGTATAGTTAGGAGGAATAAAAAATGGCCGCTGTTTAAAAACGTTAAGAAAAATTAATGTTTCATTCCGAGCTCTATATCTTTAAAACTACCAGCAACACTAGAAAACCTAATAGAACTTCATTTAAAGTAGAGTGAATTTGCTAAAATATGAGCCGTGTTATAGTTCTCAAGATATAGCTTTTTAAAAAACATCATTTCATGAAATATACTATGAGTATTTATGAGTATGAGAATATGTATAACTATTCAAAATTGATGAGTCTACCAAGTATAGTTAGAGGTAATATTAAATAGTGGCTGTTTCTTGAAAATTAGTTTCCATTCGGAGCTCTAAACCTTTAAAACTACCAGCAACACTAGATAACCTAATAGAGCATCATTTAAAGCAGAGTAAATTTACTAAAATATGAGCTCTAATAGAGTTGTTTACATTTAATAATTCCCGAGATATAGCATTTTAAAAACCAAATATCATAAAAATGCACTGATAAATCAGTAGTTTGAGAATTTATTGTGGGAATTGATATCTCAGCATCATTAAACGTACTTAGGTATTTCATCACTTTATGTTTTATACAGGCATACTAAAGTCTTTTAATACAATAAAGTAAAATATAAAACTATCCAAGATAAAATAAATACATTATAATCAACAATGAGAGTATATTTAAAACCATCATGAGCATAAAGATCATAAGATTATAATCTGGTTATATTATCTATGGTCTATATGGACAAGATGGATGGATGCAAGAGCCATCCAGGATACCATAGACAAATAAAAGACAGTAACGAACATTAATCATCTTTAACTACTTCTCTGGTGGTACAACTCCAGTAACCAGGCAATGATATTTCCGAATTGAAATATTTATTAGAGTTCATTATAGTTTATAGTTATGAAATGGGAGTCAGGTGGCTCAGCGGGAACTATGCTACTATTTTCAAGGACCTGGGTTCGAATCTAGCTGTAGCAGAAAATTATTTTTGTTACACTGTATCCGAAATACAAGGCATACTTACGAAATTATTACGAAAATAAGATAGAAAAACTTAACAAGATTAACCGTTTCATAATGCCAGCATACAATTCACTGGGTTCCTTAAGCTTTGATGGTCCACAAACCAATCAAGTGTTATCATTAGGGGTGAAATAGACAATAGAAACAGAACCTAAATTATTAAATGAATTATTTCTTATTTTAAATTATTTGTTTATCCTCACACAAGACTGAAAATACAGGAAACTGCACGCAGATTCCGACTATTCCGACTAGCACTTACTAGACAAACGGTCTAAACTTCCAACTCATTACAAAAGACTGATCTACATGACAATAAGGCCCATCTGGACACACGGAGTTGAGCTTTGGGGCTCCACTAAACCTTCGAATTCCTCTCGTATCCAATCTTTACAATCCAAAATCCATCGTAAAATCCTCAATGCTCCTTATTTTGTTACTAATAAAACCATCCATAAAGACCTAAATGTTCCTAATGTAACCGATCTAACCCGAACCCGATATTATTCCTTCCATAATAAACTCCATAACCACCCAAACCCACTCGTTTCTAACCTTGTTTCCTCTTCCATTCCTGGCAATCTTCTGAGGCGCCTGAAAAGAAGATGGCCTCGTGACCTTATATTGTAAACTGTTTTTAGAGTTCTACTACTGGGTAGTTTCTCTACATCCTGTATTATATCATTATGTCATTATGATCAAATTTACTGGTTGTATTTTTTTATACAGTTGTAAATATCAATAAATAAATAAAATTAAAAAAAAATTATTTGTTTATATTTCATGTAGACATGAATATATTTACAGCATAAAATATCAATCATTTTATATAAGAACCACACTGTGCTGCAATATAAGTATTATATTGACACAATTTAGACAGACTGAACGACCGAAGTGCTGTAAATGATTTTTCAGGAGTGAAACAAAAGGAGTAGTTTAACATGTCAAATCGTGTTAAATAGAAAAACGTATGTTAAATGGAGAAATATTTCCTTCCTTTACCATGTTAAAACGATATAACATTTAACACGGTTGAGAGTCTGTTACTAGGTCTGCTAAATGGAGAATGACGTCACACAACAGACCAGCTAAGCTCGTCACCATTTTGTTTGTTGTAGGTTACTTACTTGTAGTTTGTGTTTTCATTGTATTAGTATTGTTTGGATGTTTTTAAAAGCAATGGATGACAATAATAATAATAATGTAATGAGAGTTGTCAATTAGCTCATCTTGATTCTCTTCCTCTTAAGTATGAAGATCAACAAGGCACTCAGTAACCAAACTTTCACACAACTTCTAATTTTCACTCACTTTAGACATGTTCTAATAAATTACTTTAATTAAAACATAGAAGTAGACAATAACACGAAGTTATGGAAGGAAAGGTTATAAAACTAGTTACTCAGAAAATCCGCTAGGTGCTTTTAAGCACTTTACACATTTACCATGGCTGTAAATAGGGCTCCTCACAATTCTATACTTATAACATTTAACATGGTAAAACATTTGACATTTAACACAACATGAATACTCCAAAAGTTATATTCGATTTTAGCAATGAAGAGCGAAAATGAGAATTCCAAAAGATTTAAACAATTTAGTGGTTTTCCACCAATGTGCGCCGTTTAATACATTAGATTGCTAAGCCGACGCCTCACACCCTACAACTACAACTGCCTCTATAATATAGATTATATTATAGACATGTGCGCCATTATCTTTAGTTCCGCATTACTGACCATTCATTACTACTTCATCGCTCCATTTGGAGTGATCGCCAGTCGATACCTGCCTTAAGTTCTTTGCCCATTAAGGCTCTTAACGATTTTGAAACCTATTGCGTCATAATGATATGCACCCGATAATGGAACAACCGCAAAAATGAAAGAAAAATGGCGAAATTCGGTAACGCTTTTCCGTCCATAGTTAACAATCTCACGCCTATTGGTTGCTTTCTATTCCTCCATTCTTATGCTTATAATTTTTATTTTTTTTAACGGAAATAGTTAATTATAAAATTCTGTAAGGTGGAAAATACTTGAGTCAAATATCAATTCACAAGAGAAATAAAAGCAAAATTCAAGGACTTTGTGGTTCTTCTGTTGCTTTCCTTGCATCAATGCAGTTGCCCTTCAACTTTCACACATCTGTTCAGTTTACAGAAATTATATTTATTTTTGGAGAAGTTGGTCGGTGGGTTGCGGTCAGCAAAGAACAACATAAATAAACAAAACCATATTTATTTATTTTATGCCGACGTTTCGACCTAAATTTCAGGTCTTCATCAGGGCTATAGAACAAAAGAGATAACAAAATTTAGAGAAACATACAATTGAAAAGGAATAGTATACAAACAAATTTAGAATTATACAAAATATTGAATTAAAACATAAATGATAAAAATTGATAACTGATAATTGAATAATAAAAAAAAAATTTAATTGATTGATAATCGTGGAATTGGATGGTAATAGATAGAAAACAGTGACAGATGAAATATAATATCATGTAGGTAAGAAGATATGTATAATATGAGATATGTAAGTAGTGTCTAGAAAACTGAAAAAATAATCTTCTTACCTACATGATATTATATTTAATCTGTCACTGTTTTCAATCTACTACCATCCAATTCCACGATTATCAATCAATTAAATTTTTTTTTATTATTCAATTATCAGTTATCAATTTTTATCATTTATGATTTAATTCAATATTTTGTATAATTCTAAATTTGTTTGTATACCATTCCTGTTAATTGTATGTTTCTCTAAATGTTGTTGATCTCTTTTGTTCTATAGCCCTGATGAAGACCTGAAATTTAGGTCGAAACGTCGGCATAAAATAAATAAATATGGTTTTGTTTATTTATGTTGTTCTTTGCTGACCGCACCCCTCGACAAACTTCTCCAATCATTAATCTACGGTCAACTATCTACTTCTCATTATATTTATTTTTGGCTAAAATTACTAAATAGAAGAGAGAAGTACTTTATTCAGTCATGCTGCCCAATTACATAAGGTTGTTGCAATTCACAGCATAACAATCAATCCATGAGCGGACATATATACAATACATATTCATTTAATGACAAATATTCACATGATAGAACGATAATTTTGTTTTCCCTTCCTTATTCTTTTACCATCAATACTCGTCTACACTCTAAATACAAATATTTTATTTATTTATTTTTTTTTAATTTAACATTGTCATTTCACCAGTCCAACGTTTCGGCCTTTCTAGCCATCCTCAAGGGCATCTTCAATTATAATTTCTTCCTCACATTAATTTAAAGTTACTTTTGCAGGCTATTCTGCCCAGGACATTTCCTTTATTATAAGTTAAAAGCCTATTTTTTAAAATTTAAAATCATTAATATTTAATTTTTCTTATATAAGATTACCCACAATAAATACACTACCATATAACAAACCATTTATATATAATAGGATAAATGGTTTATTATATGGTAGTGTGGGCTTTTAACTTATAATAAAGGAAATGACCTGGGCAGAATAGCCTGCAAAAGTAACTTTAAATTAATGTGAGGAAGAAATTATAATTGAAGATGT
>NW_027109697.1:614410-614737 GCF_000696795.3 Halyomorpha halys
CTGCAAAAGTAACTTTAAATTAATGTGAGGAAGAAATTATAATTGAAGATGTCCTTGAGGATGGCTAGAATGGCCGAAACGTTGGACTGGTGAAAAAAACAAAACAAAGGATACAAATTTTTGACTTATTTAATAAATAATTACCTTGTCTCAAGAAATTGAAATAATATAATCAAATGTCATTTCATTAAATTGACAATTTTATTCTCCTTATCTCACTCCCTCAGACCTTCGTTTTCCAGTGATCCACTATCCACGTTCAACGGATCGTGGACAAATCACAAAAAATTATACACTACAATAATCAGACCAATTTGGACATATGGA
>NW_027109697.1:616449-618046 GCF_000696795.3 Halyomorpha halys
CCAATGGGTGGTTCCTTCCCAAGATTTTCAAGTGTATATGAAACATACTACATATTTACCTATTGTATTATTTTGTACAGTTGTAAATTACAATAAATAAATAATTAAAAAAAAAAAAAAAGTTTGTAGGGCTTCGTCAGGGATGTCAATAAAGGTTTCAAAATAGTAGAAAACAAAATATTGTATTTATATAGGAAGAAGATAGTTGACCGCATGAAGTAGATTGTAAGAAGATAATCCGTGTGGCGATCAATAAAGCTATCAAAATAGTAAAAGAAAACTATTTATTGTTTACCAACGTTTGCAGGGCTTCGTCAGGGCTGTCAGATTGCAACACAGCGAAGGGCCCAATCTGCCCTGACGAAGCCCTAAAAAGTGGGGCGAAACGTTGATTAACACTAATCAACGACCATTACGACGGTTAGTATGCACGAGCTACGATTAATGTAACGAAAACTCTCCAGACAAAATGGTGACCCAGAGCGCCATTTTCTCCAGAAAGGTAAACATAGTGTTAATTATTCAATTACTAACGAGTTAATTACTCGCTAATTATCAAAGAGTAAGCGCTTTAATTGTTATGCAATTACCAGCTGAACGGTAGAGTGAACTTTACTAAAGCATAAACTGTGAAGTATGCAGATTTCTAAACATGTTGATGTTTTCACTGACAACCCAGATTAACTACGTTTTAAATTTCTTCATAATGGTTAGGTATTATCATTAATTATTTATTACATTAGTAATAGGTAATTTAATTATATTTTTAATGCACTACTGGAATGACCCTGGAGATTTGAAATTTGATGTTGAGGGGATCTGAGAAATTAGAGGAGTGGAAGGGAATCTTACGGTGGGTCTACACGTTTGGGACTTGTGCAAATGCTTGGTAAACAAAGGAAGCAACAAACATCGGTGTCTACACGCTTGTTTTGTTTTTTTGAATTTTTTCTGCTAATAAATTCGATTTACTTTATTTTCATTATAAAAGGGAACACAATAAAGACAAGAAAAATGAAAAGAAACGTAAATATCAGTAATGTAGGTTGTAGATGACAAAAAATCATATAAATAGTACAACATAACCTATACATTCAACCTTATTTCAAGAATTTTTATCAGAAACTTTTTAATTTAATTACTTAGACATATAATATCTTCATAAATATATATTCGTGCTTTGTTAAATAAAAATTAAACTACTAAAGTTAACTAACAAGATTTGAAACAATCTATTTACACCGAATCGATAGAATTTTAAAATGTACAGTCTTTAACTAAGAGTTAATTATTCAATCCAAAGGTTAGGGAAATTCTGAAATAAATTAAAACACGGTGAGTACAAATATTTAACCGTTGGCAGTTCTAAAACAATGCAACAATGAAAACAACGTTGGGTCTGCCGCAAATTCAGACAAACTTGTACAAATTGTACCAGGCAATCCTAATAATCCATGCACATGCTTATGTAAGCGCAAAGGTAGTTGTAGAGGTACCTTTACATTTAATTTAACTTTTTTTTTTTTAATTATTTATTTATTGTAATTTACAACTGTACAAAATAATACAACAGGTAAATATGTAGTATGTTTCATAT
>NW_027109697.1:619286-619567 GCF_000696795.3 Halyomorpha halys
AAAAAATAAAATGGTTGGTTGAAAAAAAAATATATTACTTAGTACTTAAAATAAAGAAGTATCATTTAAATATAAATTTCCTTTTATTATATTTTTCTTATTGTTTCAGATAAAAACAAAACAATTTGCAACGAAAAAAGAATTAGCAGAGTCTTGAAGCGAATGGACATAAACATCGGAGGTCGCTTGCTGTCTGCAGAAGAAAGCTGACAAACCAGACCCATCTGACCTACTGGCATACTTCTCTCTTACGTTCAGTTTTGCATCCTTTTTTTTCAATA
>NW_027109697.1:619663-623563 GCF_000696795.3 Halyomorpha halys
AATATATTATGTTTTTATTTATTATTTTCCTTTTTTCACATTTTTCCTTTTACGGTAACACTAAGAAGGATATTTTATTGGTTAATAAGTTCATACACAATATCTTATATTATTAGGTACGTTACATTGAAGTGTTGTACGTTTTTAATTTTTAAATACATCAATAAAATAAAAATAATAAAAATAAATAAGAATACAAAATTAATATGAGGAGATGTTTGGGGTGCGGTTAGTGAAGAACACAAATAAGTACAAACTCTAGCCCTGATGCAGGCTAGAAATTCTGACCGAAACGCTGGCACTAATTAATAAGTTCCTTTTGGAAGAAGATAGTTGACCGTATGTTGTAGAAAAAGTAGAAAGATAGCGGTCAATAAAGGAATCAAAATAGTAAAATAAAGCTATTGTTATAAAACAATACATGTACTTTCACATTTATCGCATATATTTATCTACTGTAAAATTAGATGTTTCTGTTAGTTATACCCATTATATTAAGGGTATTCATGATATGTTAAATAAAAATATTTTACCATTTTAAATATTATAATTATAGGATTGTAAGCAACCCTGTTTAAAGTCATGTTACAAGCATAAGAGTTCCTGATGGATTTTCTGAGCACCTTGTTTTATAACCTTTCTATACAAAACTTTTGATAATAATAAAAAAATATATATATGGTACATCTGGTTTATATATTTTTTGTATTTGATGTTTCAGATTTTCGTTTCTACTTGTAAATATTAGCAGAAATTGTAAATTAACATTATTATTTTTAGTTTAATTGTATTTGATTTTTTATATTTTTTTATTAGCAGAAGTCAGTCATCTTATGTTTTATGCAATGATATATGGTTTTATTTCATTTATTCTATTTTTATTTTATATATTATGTTAATTTTTATCTTTTCAAATTCATTATATTTTATGATGATTTATAATTACATCTTCATTTTGTATTTTACTCTAAAGCTATAAAGCCGGATTTTGTTGACTGTAATATTATTCTAAAGAGATCAATCCCATAATAAATAATGAATATTATTATTAAGAAATATTTTTTTTAATATTACTTTCATTTAAGTCAACTTAAATGTAAAGGTACCTTTTCCCTTAATCAATAGAATCGATGATCTGAACACCCTCTTATCGATTAATATTTAATTTATCGACTAGATATATAATACCTACTACTGATAGCGCTATGAAATCGAACAAAACGCCTTTAATTATCGATTTATACGGGAAATTTAGTCGATTCTTGTGCTATAGATACCGAGAATAGATATCACAAATACCCTGACAATGAGAGCAGGAGATATAATAGAACTGGAGAATACAATGAGCATTCGTGACCAGCGGCTGGAGGATCAATGTATACACAACGGGCTATATACATATCTCTTACTTAGTCCAGTGCATACACAGCCTCATAGCACAGACTGCATCCATTGTCCTGTATAAATACTATCATATTGCGGTGCAGTTCATCTCCGATGCAAGTCAGTTCAAAGCATTAGATATGCTCCATTATTGTGCTATTTGAAGATTGATCCTAAATTTTAAGATCTTGAAGCTTTTAAGGAATGTACTAAGTCGTTTAAATCAATTGAATATAATTCAGGAGCCGAAGTACAGTTACATAAGAAGTATTCGTGTTAAATGTTTTGTTGTGACAAGACAGAAAACTGCCTGTCAATTTCGACTATTACAACATTTACTAGACAAACGGTCTAAACTTCCAATTCATTACAAAAGGCTGATCTACATGACTGTAATAAGGCTTCGAATTCCTCTCGTACCCAATCCAAAATCCTTCGTAAAACCCATAATGTCCCTTACTTTGTCACAAATAAAATCATAAATAAAAACCTTAATGTTTCCGATGTAACCAATTTAGCCCGAACCAGATATCATTACTTCCATTATAAACTCCCTAACCATCCAAACTCACTAGTTTCTAACCTTGCATCCTCTTCCATTCCTGACAGCCTCCGCGCCTGAAAAGAAGATGGCCACGAGACCAGCTATAGTAAAAACGTCATTAAACCACTACCAAGGGGTAGTTTCTTTACACGCCGGTATCACTCAATTATAAACTAAAAACAAATTTATTGGATGTATCTATATAAATGTACAGTCGTAAATTTCGATGAAAATATTTAAGAAAAAAAAAATTTTGTTTTTGTGAGTGCTGCAGCAACTCTGTATGCCAAATATGGCGTATTGGATGCCGCACCTACGAAAGAATTTATTTTTGTAAGGCGGAGGCTGTTAAAGAGTTTAAACGCTTAGGGAAGGATTTGTCACGCTACGCCATATTGGACAGAAAATGTGGAAAATGTTACAACACACCTGGTTGGTGGAAAGGAGAGTCCGTCATCTCAGGCTATGAAAGTCGCACCTCTATTGGCTAGATGCTATCCCATTCTTCATCAGGACATTAGCTCTATGGATAAAATTTTTAGTTCATTGAATAACATAATATAATAATTTAGGTCTTTGCTATCACACTAGGTAGGTCCCTGCGTCCTTCATCTACACTAAAGATTAAAAAATCAAAAAATATAATATAGCCCCTCCATACACATAACAAGTGCCACAGAGTACAGCTCTTCTACTGAATATCGACTATATCTCAAAAACGGCAATCCCTATGAACTTTAAATCATTATCGAATGATGTACAGGTTTGTTGATTTAAATATTGTTAACCCCATAATATAATTACCTTGTAAATAGTATTTGAGTTTTATTAGTATTTAATTTAGTTACATTTATTTTTATTTATATTGTCTTATTTAGATTTAGTTATTTGAAAAGAAAAAATTATGTAATTATATTTGTTTGTTATAATGAGTAATGGAGGCAGTTGCTAAGGGTTGATAATCGTCGCTAAGGCGTCACCTAGCAACGGACCGACCATCTTAGTTTTTTTTTTAGCAGTTACGGCTAATTAGTGGCTCTGGTAGCATCTAGGCAGCGTTTGGTTGATGTTATTTTATTAGACATTTTTTGAATGTTAAGTCGTCATTACAGTTCGGAACCAGACCACTTCTGTGTTTCGATTTTAATATCAGTTCCGGATAATTAGTGGCCATGGACGTGTGTAAGTCCTGTCTGCGTTCATTTTGTCGGCTCGCCTAATACATTAATACGACTTTTGGATGTTTGGACTATCGATGAGCCACTACACCAACTTTGGAGAATTGCAGCGGTGTATGTGGCATTGAGACAGATCTTTCCTTATCCGCTCCTCATCCCTATGGAATTCTATTCCCTCCTACATTCGTAGTTCTAATACCCTTCCAATCTTGAAATCCCGTATCTTCGACTACCTTCTGTCCACCCAATACCGGAAGTATAACAATTGAAAGTTTAAAAACAAACTCTATATATATTTTCTGTCTCTGATTTTCGTTTATAATTGTAAATATGTACATTAGCAGAAATTGTATTTTTTCATTTATAATTTTTTAGTTTAATTGTATTTGATTTTTTATATATTTTTTTCTTTTTATTTATTATCAGAAGTCATCTTATGTTTTATGATATGACATGTCTTTTTATTTTATCATTATTTTATACATTCTGTTAATTATGGTTGTTTTTTTGTATCTTTTAAAATTCATTTTTTTATTTTATTTTAAAAAGTTTTGTAATTTCATCTTTAGATAGGGCTCTAAAGCCTAATTTTGACGCCTGTATATTATTCTAAAGGGATCAATCCCAGAATAATTAAAGTTTATTATAACGGAATAATTCACATGACTAGAAGCAGAGATGGGCTAAAATTAGTTGTATTTGAAACTAATAGTTAAAGTTGCCATGGATACGACCCTTATTCATGAATGAAACTAATAGTTAAAGTTGCCATGGATACGACCCTTATTCATGAAT
>NW_027109697.1:623613-637110 GCF_000696795.3 Halyomorpha halys
AACTAATAGTTAAAGTTGCCATGGATACGACCCTTATTCATGAATGAAACTAATAGTTAAAGTTGCCATGGATACGACCCTTATTCATGAATGAACCATTGATAAATAAATATCGTATCCATGACAACTTTAGCTAGTAGTTTCATAGTTGTCCAAATCTGACTAGAAGGTTCTTAGATAACCATAATTGTCGGGTTATTCATCACCCAGTCTTACCAGCCTACTACAGATGTTTCTCTAACGCAGAATACATGCAGTAAGGTTATGTTTCAAAAATATATTTAAAAACGAGGAATACAGACGATTAAAACCTTCTCGTGACTTTCTGCATGTTATTTCAATAAAACCAGTTCTTTTAAAGTTCATTAATTTTCGTTTCCTTCTTCTTATTCATTAATTTCAAACAAATGAGAATCGTGATTATGACTAAATAATTTTACATATATAAAAAACATTTCTTTGGTGAAAATGATTTCTCCTTTTCCCACCATTGTTCATTTCCTTCTTAAATGTTTCATATATTAGGATATGCAATAAACTAAGTGAAACTTCCGAGAAAGATTCATTTTTATAACCCTAAGTTTTATTACATTCCTATTGTCAGTGGATAATGATCCTTCCATTGTATTCCAATCTCTCCAATCCCACATCATCACCCTTGAAGAATGGTGCCAAAACTGGAGGATTAAAATAAATCCCACCAAATCACATTTACCCTTCTTCGTAAACCTTCGTCTTGCCCCACAGTATCTTTTAATAATACCCCACTTATTCCTGTTGAACAGATCCGTTACTTAGGACTAAATCTGGAAAACAACTGACATGGAATCCTCATACAAGACAGAAAAGACAGGAAACTGCTCGTTGATTTCGACTATTACAGCACTTACTGACACAAACGGTCTAAATTTCCAATTCATCACAAAAGACTGATCTACATGACAATAATAAGACCCATCTGGACATACGAAGTTGAGCTTTGGGGCTCTTCTAAACCTTCGAATTCCCTGGTTATCTAATCCTTAAAATCTAAAATCCTTCGTAAAATCCTCAATGCTCCTTACTTTGTCACAAATAAAATCATCCATAAAGACCTTAATGTTCCATATGTAACCGATCTAGCCCAAGCCTGATATCAATCCTTCCATTATAAACTTCCTAATTACCCAAACCCACTCGTTTCTAACCTTGCTTCCTCATCTATTCCTGATAATCCTCTGAAACGCCTTACTTATCAGACACGGTTACCTAAGTAAATCGGTAAAGTAAGAAGCTCATAGAGCGGCAATCTTTATAACGAGCAGACAAACAAACCTCCACGGAGCACGTGCTTGCTGACATGAGACACAAATGTACTTTCACCGCGGCCGAAGGAACAAGCACGTTAAAAATAAAATAAGGCTAGGCCCTATTGTGAGGGGGACATGTCTCCTCTCTGCCCACGTACTACATAACATACATCTTGTGTGCTCTTGACACTTGATAACTGAAGGCGGTTCCGACTTTCACTTCAGCAGGATATACGGGATAGTCATCTTGGCCAGTGGGACTTCCCTAAAGATAGCCTAGCTAAGAAGTTTAATTTATATTAATAGTTGTTTTAAAAACTACTAAACTAACTCAATAACAATTGTATATGAATCAATAAAAACTGTGTCTTTTACGAGTTAACAAATTAGTTTTAAAAACAACGTGTGTGGTTTTTAAAGGAAACTTTTGCATTAAAAAAATATTTTTCGAAAAAAGTAACTTTGGTGGCTTTTAAACGAAAAACTCAATATAAAAAAAAAATTATTTGAACCAATAATATTCTTAAAGATTATTATATTAAGTTTTCATAATATATAATGTCTGTATTTATTTTATTGTTACTTAAATTTAATTATCTTTGTTTTGTACATTTTTTTATTATTATTATTATTTGATCAGTTTTAGTAAATTATATTTTTTATATAGATACATATTTTTATTTGTGCAAATCGTGATAGTATTTTCTTTTTTATAATTAGTTTAAAATTATTTTTTTTATTCTTTATCCCATCATTTATTTGAACTTCAATTTACAAATTGAATTGTACTTTAATTTTTAAAAAAATATTACACTGTGATCACTATTAACATGTCTATATAATAGAGAGATAAAAAGTAATATAAGTAAAATTAATTTATATAAAAGGTAATAAAAAAAAATTATAATACAAAAGTTTTGATTTTGTCTTTAAAAATGAAACGATATCACAGGAATATTTTTTTAAAGACTATTATTAAAGGAAAATGGTAACCAAAGAAGTGAACGAGTCGTTATATAATGACACGGAGGTAGCTAAAGGAATACGTACTTTAAGGTCATGACCATACTAACCCATGCCACGAAGTCAAGGAAGCGAAAACTGAGGCCAGCCAAGCGATGTAGAGCAGGTGGCGAGGAACTGGGCTGTGACGATATAGGAGTAAGATAACACACCATCGAGGAATATATCTTAGTTAGGACTAGAACTTGTTAATATTGTCTCCAAAGATTAGTTTTGTAGGAAAATAGTCCGGGTAAATAAAGCCACCAAAGGTACAAGAAACTATTTAAAATATGAAGATGGTCAGGGTTGCGGTCGTAAAGGAAAAAATACTCAACTATTTATTTTCCGACGTTTCGCCCCATTTTGTAGAGCTTCATCAGAGCTGTGCAAACTGATAGCTTTACAGACTTTGTCAAGGTTAACTATGTTTGTTCTTTTTGACCGCAACCCTGACCATCTCCACTTTTATAAAATAATATTTTTTTATCACCACCCTTGAAGAACGGTGCCAAAATTGGAGGATTAAAATTAATTCCAAAAAATAATGAACTCTTGTCCAACAGTATCCTTTAATAATACCCCACTTATTCCTGTCGAACAGATCCGTTACTTAGGACTACATATCGACAAACGACTGACATGGAATCCTCATACAAGACTGAAAAGACAGGAAACTGCTCGTCGACTTCGACTATAACATTTACTAGACAAACGGTCTAAACTTCCAATCCATTACAAAAGACTGATCTACATAACTATTATAAGGTCTATATGGACATACGGAGTTGACCTTTGGGGCTCCACTAAACCATCAAATTCCTCCAGAATCCAATCCTTACAGTCCAAAACCCTTCGTAAAATCCTTAACGCTCCTTACTTTGTCACAAATCAAGTCATCCATCAAAACCAGAAACCCTTCCTTCCATGCAAAACTTCCTAACCACCCAAATCCACTTGTTTCTAACCTGGCTTCTCCTTTATTACCTAATAATCCTCATACGCGCTTAAAAAGAAGATGGCCTCGCGATCTTCTCCTCAAGAAATGTTATTGGAGTTCTATCAATGGGTAGATTCTCCACATGTTTTTATCATGTTACTATGTCACCTACAGCAAATTTACTTGTTGTATATATGTTATACAGTTGTAAATAACAATAAATAAATGATTAAAAAAGAAATTTTTTTATTACTTAATTTTTGGCTACATTTATTAATTAGTTTTATTTATATTACTTCTTAAAACTATATCGATTTAAGGTGGCTTTAAATATACTATCATCAAAACTAAATTTGATAATAGATTTATCAATCGATACTATAGTTCTAGAAGATGTTATTGAATCTCTAATCGCCTCCAGCATCTCAATTCCCAGGCTAAAAATCAAGGCCGAGTTATTAAAGATCTGCGCATTTGCAGGGTAAACTTTTTTTTTTATTCACTCACCAAAAAATAGACTGGAGAAATTGCTCTTTGGAACGAGGTCGTATAGAAATTCTCTTCGTTCGCTATCGAGACATTCGCTAAGTTCAAGCATTAATTTTTTATGCTTTCATGATTGAAAGCTCTTTCTCAAGCATTAAAGTTTTATGAGTGTGGTATACTTTTTTTATGACTCATTAAATTTAGATACTTTTGTACCGTGAAAATATGATTCTATGATGTGAATATCATGAAAGCATTTTATGTTGTTTTATATAAACTATTTTAATTATTACGACAGAAAAATATGTAAGAAAGAAAACAAAAATTAACTTGGTTGGTTGCACGAACGTACCTGAATCCTTAACGACGAAATTGGAGGCTATTTTAGGGGTATTCATGATGTTTAGTTTAACATGTTAAAGGGAAAAATATTTCCTTCTTAACATATAAAATGGTTGAGAGTCCGTTACTAGGTCTGTTAAATAGAGAACGACGTCACACCAACAGACCAGCTGAGCTTGTCACCATTTTATTTGTTGTTCTATAAGGTTACTTACTCGTAGTTGTGTTTTATTGTGTTGGTATTGTTTAAGATATTTGTAAAACTAATAAAGCAATGGATGACAATAATAATAATGTAATGACAGTTGTCAATTAGCTCATCTTGATTCTCTTCCTCACAAGTTAGAACATCAACAAGGCACTCAGTAGCCAAACTTTCACACAACCTCCACTTTTCACATATTTTAGGCTGTTGTAATAAATTACTTTAATCAAAACTTAGAAGTAATCAATAACATGAAGTTTCGGAAGGAAGGTTATAAAGTAAGTTGCTCAGAATATCCGCTAGGAGCGGTCCAATGTATTTAACATTTAACGTGACTTAACGACTGCTCACAATCCTATACTTACAAAATTTAACATGGTAAAACATTTTGCATTTAACATTACATAATGAATACCCCTTATAAATGCAGAGATATTGTATCTTTCTGCCGGATTCAAGTGGAACGTCTGTAATCGTAACCGGTCGACAGCCAGAGAAATTGTGAAAATAAAATAATTCAAATAACATATAAATTAAGAATATTAGATTAATTTAGTCATTAGAGAAAAAAATTATGCAAATTATCAATTGAGGGACTCAAGGTTATCAAAACATTATTCAAGCTTCAAGGATCAAAAAACCTTGACAACGAACGTTCACATTCACCTAATAAATCAGGAAATCGATTATAAATGAACTAGTTATCACTGACACAAAGAGATATAAAATTATTACGTCTTATAAAATAATTGGGGACGAATATTTCTTCTATTTTCAAATATTTTACTTTTATCTAAAATTATTTGATACTTCTTTTTTTGTGTGTTTCATATCAACCAATATTCTTCAAAATGTGTTCAAATAAAGAATTGTCTTATAAATTTACATAAAATATTACATAATTTTTTGATGTATTATTAATCATAATTGTAGACATAACATACATTTTAGAATGAAACTGTAAGAACACTACTACGTAATTAACATCGGAGGTATTCATGATGTTATGTTAAAAGTAAAACGTTTTAGCATGCTAAATGTTATAAGTATAGGATTGTGATCAGCCTAACTTAAGAGTCCAAGTTATACGTTAAATGCAGAGGAGCTCCTAGCGGATTTTCTGTGCAACTTGTTTTAGGAAATTAAGTTTTGTAACCTTGCAACTGGTTAAGGAAATTAAAGTTTGATTTAAATTGTTTTTATATTAATCTCTAGCTTCCTTAATATTTTTGATTTAGGTTTTTTTATTTAATATCTTTATTGCAATTTACAACTGTACATTATAATACATTTAGTAAATTTGATTTCAGTTATAATGGAGTGATACAGGCGTGTTGAGAAACTACCCATTGGTAGCACTCTAATAACGTTTTTGCATGGGCAGGTCTCGTGTCCATCTTCTTTTCAGGCGCCTCGAAGGATTGTAAGGAATGAAAGAGAAAGAAAGGTTAGAAACTAGTGGGTTTGGGTGGTTAGGGAGTTTATAATGGAATAATTGGTACCTGGTTCGGGCTAGATCAGTTATATAAGGAACATTAAGATCTTTATGGATGATTTTATTTGTGACAAAGTAAGGAGCATTTTAGCATTTTACGACGGATTTTGGATTGTAAGGACTGGATATGACAGGAATTCGAAGGTTTAATGAAACCACAATGCTACGTATGTCCAGATAGGCCTTATTATAGAGATGTAGATCAGTCTTTGGAATCAGTCTTTCATTGGAAGTTTAGACCGTTTGT
The DNA here is from genome assembly GCF_000696795.3 of Halyomorpha halys. Classification (NCBI taxonomy): domain Eukaryota; kingdom Metazoa; phylum Arthropoda; class Insecta; order Hemiptera; family Pentatomidae; genus Halyomorpha; species Halyomorpha halys. Next base: position 629,620 of record NW_027109697.1, read on the forward strand.
CTAGTAAATATTGTAATAGTCGGAATCGACTATGTTTATGTTAATTTGTTTATATTGATGTCTTCTTATGCATCCTCCTTATATATATATATATATATATATATGTTTTGTTGACTGTCACTTTTATAATCTAAGATTAGTTTTTACCTATTCTGTACCTTTACCTATTCTGTACCTTTACCTATTCTGTACCTTTACCTATTCGTATATTTCATCCCTGATGAAGACCAGCTGTATTCATCGAAAGGTTGGCAATTAATAAATAGTTGAAAACCGTTTTCATTTGTCTTGACCGCAACCCTGACCATCTCCCTCTAATTTATTTTGAATTAAAAGACGGAAACTTTAACGACGCATTAAAGTCACTAACAATCGGACATTTTCCAACAGGAAACGATGATTAAAAGTATTAGGAAAAACAAGACTGTGGGGAAAACCACTGGCTGTTATGCATGTTAGTTAATTACATTTAACAGTCAATTATAGAGTTAGTTTATATTTTCGTCTAACTCACCCCTTTTAGCAAATTCCTTTCGCATCCAATCCTTACAATCCAACATCCTACGTAAAATCCTTATGCGTCTTTTCATTCGAAACTCCTTAACCATCCTAACCCATTAATTCTTAATCTTTCATCCTTAACTATCCCTGATAATCCTCCGAGGTGTCTGAAAAGAAGATGGCCACAGGACCTTCTAATTTAAATTAATGTTTGAAGTACTACCGATGGGTGGTTCCTTCCCAAGATTTTCAAGTGTATATGAAACATGGAACATATGTACTTATTGTATTATTTTGATAAATAGATAATAAAAAAATAAAATAAGTAACACCCTTTTAAAAAGCCTTCGAGTCACCACAGAATAAGTACTACTTCTGAAGGAAGATCACTAAGAAGTATTTAGAGATGTGTAACATTCTTCACGCCACATTCCTGTGAACGACAGCTGTGTCTCCGTATACACATCCTGAGGGGGGAGAGTTGATCCATTTTAAAGTGAAGGATATGAACGAAAGATGTGAATGAAAGATATGAACGGTCTCCATAATTTAAGCGTCATTATCGCCTCTTGTAGCTAATAGTAAAAACAGTTTTCCAGCGATCACTGTGAGAAGAAGCAAGTTCTCATCTCTTGAACTCAACGTTATCAAGCGCGCGTATACTTCAGAAAGTATTTCCCTACTTAGGGGGGAAGAATAGAAGGAAAGAGAAGAATGCTGAGAGGGAACATGCCACCTTACCATCCTGAGTGAGCTCACTCAAATTTTCTGTTTACCCAACTGGATCATAATATTTATATAATTACATCAACACATCAATATTTGCATCTTCAATAGCCTCAATTATAAATTTAATGACTTAATCTAACCTTGTTTTCCTATGGCTAACCTATGTAGCTACACCCTTATAACTATGTAGATTATTCAATAAATTTCAGAAATGTTTTCTATTGTCCAGTCTCTACAACCACTACAAAATTGTTCAATAGATTCCTTTTCTTTCAATTAACTTTCTTACATATAGTCCAATCATAATAATCCAGCACTTTCTTAAGTGAAATAGCATCTGGCCTTAAGTTGAAGGTACACTTTATATAAGAGAATCACCGAGACGTTGGTGGGAGGATTGTGTTAAGACAAAAAAGTAACAAATTAAAAAATTCATGAACATAACGTTAAATTTAAAATAAATCTGGACATATAAACCTTCGAATTCCTCTCGTATCCAATCATCGCAATCCAAAATCCTTCGTAAAATCCTCAATGCTCTTTATTTTGTCACAAATAAAATCATACATAAAGACCTTAATGTTACATATGTAATCGATCTAACCTTAACCAGATATCACTCCTTCCATTACAAACTCCCTAACCACTCAAACCCACAAGTTTCTAACCTTGCTTCCTCTTCTATTCCAGACATCGTCTGAGGCGCGTGAAAAGAAGATGGCCACGAGACCAGCTAATGTAAAATGTCATTAGAGTGCTACCAATGGGTAGTCTCTCTACACGTCTGTAACACTCCAATCTAACTTAGATCAGATTTACTAAATGTATTATAATGTAAAATTGTAAAAAGCAATAAATAAATATTTAAAAAAAAAAAAAGAAAGTTTTCCCTAATTAGTTTAAAACATATTGTGTTCCTGAAATACATTGTTAGTATAAAGTCGTCCATCAGATAACGCATTCTATCTGTTTAGTTATTATCATTTTTTTGTCTTTATTTCCGTATAACCTTAGTTGTATTCATCTAATCATATGCACTTGTTCGTTTGTTCATCTTGTGTACGAAACAAACATGTATAATAAAAAACGACAATAACAAACTTCGTTTTGCTGAAGTTCATTATACTCCAAGAGCCCAATGGAACAAAAAAAAAATCAGTTATTCTCCCTTTTGGAACATATTATTAAACCCTACAACACTAGAAAACCTAATAGAACGTCACTTAAAGTAGGGTATATTTGCTAAAATATGAGCTCTAATACAACTGTTTACTATTAATAGTCCCCGAAATACAATTTTTAAAAAGCAGTATTTCGAAAAAATTAGCGAAAAATCAGTATTTTTAAATTAATTTTTGGCAAACAACATCTCAGGAATCGTTAGAGGTACAGATGTCTATCAGCGCTAAAATTAAAGCTAATTATATTTTATTTGCATATGAATTTTCCATAAGACATTTTGTATAAGCAACTAGAAATCAATTTAGTACTACTTCTGCGAATATAGGTGTCATAGACTACTTTATAGTACGTATAACTAGCGTTAATTTGAGTGTTGAAAGACATCTGTGCGTCGAATAGTTTTTGAGATATATTTCCCAAAATAAATTCACCAACTATTTTTCAGAGTATATTTCATGAAATGATGTTTTTTTAAAAAGCTATATCTTGAGAACTATTAAACGTAAATTGCTCTATGTGGACTCATATTTTAAAAAATTTACTCTACTTTAAATTATGTCCTCTTAGGTTTTCTAGTGTTGCTGGTTTTAAAGATATGGAGCTCGGAATGAAACATTAATTTTTCTTAATGTTTTGAAACAGACGACATTTTTTATTCCCCCTAAGTATACTTGGCAGACTCAATAATCTTGACTAGTAATTATACATAGTTTTTATGAAAGTAATCGATAATTGGGGTGGAATAACTGATTTTATCCTCCTCCTTGGCTCTTGTACTATTAGTACCAATTCATTGATTGGTTGGAGTAAGTAGGTCACCAGACTATTTTCTTTTTAAGCTCCCTGGTTCAGAATGTTACAGATTAACTTGATTTGTTGCGCCAAAGTTTACACTTGATAGTTACTATCACTCTGAATTATGATCGCTTACTACGATCGTTAAATTGTGTATCATTATAATTTTGTTCGGTGAAACGTGAATCTTAATAATATTAAGTAACGAATGTTTAGGTAGCTACATTTAAGAATTTAAAAAAAACAAAAAAACACCTTAGCTATCAATTATATTATTTGAAGGAAAAATTTGACTCTTTTTCACTTCCCAAAATTTTAATTACGATGGACGTTTCGAGCTAAATCAGCTCATCTTCAACGTCGTTTATATTTTCTCATTTATTTATTATTGTAACCACTTCATTGATGAAAAAACAATTAATCACTTATGAAATCTATTGGAAACATTAAACCATTTTATTTTACATATTTTCAAATATTTCATATTTTTTAGATTTATTTTACATATTCCTCTCATGCCCACATATTTTATTCGGAAATAATTTTTATGTTTTCAGCTTTATACATAGTTTTTTTTTTATTTAAATCGAAATTATGTTATTGTCAATTGGAAAAAAAAAAAATCAGAGATAAAAATTATAACACAGTCCATTCTGGAAAACTTAAACGAAGAGTTAATCCTGAACTTAGCAAGCAATTCAATCCTTCCTAATGGTTTGTATAATCATAAATTTTGATAATGGTTACTATCCTACATTCCCTTATCCAAATTTCAATTTAGTAATGGTTGTTCCTTAGATTTCATCGGGGTGCCTAAATTAAAGTAAAGTCTTATGCGAAAACTTTGGTGGTTGAATATTTCAACGTGTTCCTGGATGAACCATTAAAGTGTGGTTACGAAGGTTTACATTATTTGTGTCGTAAAAAAAAAAAAAAAAATCGTATAAATACAAACAGACAAAATACTGCGAAATAAAGACAAATTATTTTCAAATCTGCTGTCGCGAGTTCATTTAAGTCGATAATAATTAGCTAAATAATTATATATTTATTTTAATAACTTTATTCAAATTTACAACTGTATATTATATAATACAATCAGTAAATTTGATCTTAGTTAAAATGGAGTGTTACAGGCCTGTAGAGGAACTACCCAATTGGTAGCACTCTAATGAAATTCTACATTGGCAGGTCTCGTGGCCATCTTCTTTAATTATAAACCAAAGTATAATTATACATACATAAAGTATACATAGAATAAAGTATTAGATTTAAAATGAACAGGCGACGTACTAATACGTAAAAAAAATATAATAATAATACTGATAAATAAAGAAAGAAGTCAGAATTATCATATGGCTATGGCTAGAAAAATATTTAAAATAAAAGAATTGGAAATTCAATATATAAAAACAAACCAAATATTAAATTTTTCATTATAATAAAGTATTTATTATTTTTTAGTTTAAATTATTTAATTTATAATAGAAGATTGTTGATTGAACGTGTGTAATAATAGAAAAGGAAGATAAATAATCCGGGTGCGATCGAAATAACTCAAATGATAATTAAACTACTTATTGTGAGCCAACGTTTCGTCCAAGTTTATAGAGCCTCATCATGGCTAAACAAAGATACAAACAACTAAAATAATGTAACAAAGAAAGAGAATTGATAACGTGAATTAAAGCAAACTAAATTATGGCTAAATATGATTTAAAATATATGAAAATTTATATAAAAATGAATAAATTTATTTAAATAAATAAATTTTATAAATAGACTTTCACATATTCTAAATCATATTCAGCCACACCTTAGTTTACTTTTATTTCACGTTATCTATTATTTTATTTTGTTACATTATTTTAGTTGGTTTTTCTTTTTTAGCCCCGATGAAGCTCTGCGAAGTGGGTCGAAACATTGGATCATAACAAATAGTTTAATTACTATTTGAGTTATCTTTACTGCACCTGGACCATCTTCCTTTTATATATCACACAGGATCAATTAGCGATCTTCTATTACAAATTAAATAATTTAAACTTAATAAGTGCTTTATTATAATTTAAAATTTAAAATTTTGTTTCTTTTTATATGTTGAATTTCTAAATTTTTTATTGTAAACATTTTTCTAGCCATAGGCTGGTTCTGATTTCTTTCTTTATTTACCAGTACTATTATTATATTTTTTTATTCTTTCTTAAACTTTATTTATTCTCATTTTATTTATTTTATTTTTACGTGTTAGTACGACGCCTGTTCATTTTAAATCTAATACTTTTTTTTATATATACTTATCATTGTACATATTATTTCTATTTCTTTTTGTTTATTTTTATATAATTTTTAAGTAATATTTATATAATTTTCAAACCTACTTTAGTTTACTTTATTATCTTACATTGTCATCATATTTTTAGTTGTTTTGAATTTTTTGAAATTTTGTGAAACGTCCATAAATAAATCGTGGAAAACTATTTTTTTCTCCTTTTTTATAGCACCCCCTCTCTCTCTCGACCATTACCTATATGTTCAGTTAGGGTCAATTATTTCTATATATAATTTAAAAATTTTTTTGTTTTTATTTAATGATAAACAAATGTGTATGTACATATTTAGAATTTTTTTTATTATATATAAATTATATACCTAATAATAAATAATTAAATATTTTAAAAATTGATACTATATAAATTAATTAATTAAAATATATAACATACCTTTGCCTGCTCCCACTTGGCCATGACCTTATTGATGTTGTTGTTGTTTTCCATCGTACTATAAGATCGCTGCAAGAACCATCACACACAGGCACACACTGATCGGAGCGCGGCCGAACAGACACTGACTCGATCCTCTCTCCCTCCCTCGTAAGGAAAGGGGTTGCCAACTCTCTGGAGTCTCTGGAACCTTCAACATCTTCCTCTACTTCCTTCGCGACGTTAAATATATAATTTGCAGAAGTATTATGATCATGAAATGTTTCTAATCTAATATATAAAAATTAATATTTAGTTTGTATGCACTTTATGCACTGCCTTACCGTTCATGCGATTGTAATGGCGCTTTTTGCTAAATATTCAGGATTTTCTTTGAAAGGTTATAGGCTGCCTCGATTTTATCGGTGAAAAAAAAGTTATTAACAAAATTAAACTAATTAATTACGTACCAATCGATTTGTCACTTTCAGAAAATTAAGAAAAAATATTGCTGATTCTATTAAATGATTTTTTATTCATTGAAAATTAAATAAACATATTGAGGATTTGAGTAAAGTAGTTAAACACAATTTTTTTTTTCAGAAATAAGCCAATCATATCCGATTTCAGCATCATATAAAATTCTTAAATACCATTTTTCAAAGAAATTAAAAATTATACATTTTTACTTTGAATTATTGTTATTCTTAGGAGGTTTTTTTTTTATTCCGGTGACCATTGTTCATATAGCACAAGAGCCCAAGACTAGATAACAGTCAGTTATTTCACCTTAATTTTTGAAAACTTTAATGAAAACTATTTATAATTACTAATCAAAATTGATGAATCTGCCAAGTATAGGTGTGGAGAATAAAAAAAAAAAAATTAAAACGTTAAAAATAATTAGTTTTTCATTCGGAGCTCTATATCTAAACTGTCTGTTAGCACTCAAATTAAAGCTAGTTTAATGGGATATGGAGTAGTTTCATGCGTTTATCGTCGTAGGGGTAGTAGTTTTAATGATATTTTCTAAAATAAATTGATTTATAGTTGTTCGGACAAATTTTTCATTTGCCAAATTTATATTCATATGCGAATATCATAGTCTACTTTATAATAAGTTAAATTTCACATTGGCAAACATATGTGCGTCTTATTTTATTATCTTATTAACTAACTTCAATTTGAATGCTAATAGACATCTATACGTCACATAGTTCCTAAGATATAGATTTCTCAAAATAAATTAACTAACTAGTAATCTTTCAGTAGATTTTTAAGAAATGTTGATTTTTAAAAAGCTATATCTCGAGAACTATTGGACATAAATAGCTCTATTAGGACTGATATTTCAGAAAATTTACTCTTCTTTAAATAATGTTATTTTAGATTTTCTAGTGTTGTTGGTAGTTTTTAAGATATAGAGCTCCGAATATAAAATTAATGTCTTTTAAGGTTTTGAAACAGCCGTCATTTTTATTCCCCCTACCTATACTTGGCTGGCTCATAAGTTTTGATTAGTAATTATACATAGTTTTCATTAAAGTAATCGAAAATTGGGGTGAAATAACTGTATTTTATT
>NW_027109697.1:637950-638731 GCF_000696795.3 Halyomorpha halys
ATGTTAAACCAAAGATCATGAATACCCCTATAATAGCTATTCATATTTTATGTAGTATATATGTATGACAATATCATAGATAGTCATATTGTCTAAAAGTATAAATCAACTAATTCGAACAGCTGTTAGCATTTATGTTACTATAGTTACCACCGTATCACTTCATCTATATATTAATTGATAACAAAGTTTCAATAGCGTTCAATTAATGTATTTATCTCCTCAAATATCGAGCGAAATAGCGAAGTATTGTCGGGTCTACTAGTCTTGCGAGGTATATTTCTATACTATTCACTCTAGCAATACTTCTTCCTAATAATTTTCCAAATGGGATATTTGTTTTCAAATCACTTTACACATCTACAGTAAAGATCTGACGAGGCTCGGTAATATTTTGCCCTAATAGAGAAAAAATTCTTATTCCATCATGAAGTAAATGAAATCCCACTTCGTACCAGAATTTAAAAATTGAATTTACAAACCAGGTCAAATCCCTTTCTCTTATTAACTTCATTTACGACTTGATACGTATTAATTAGAAAGTTAATCCCAACGGAGAAAGTATTAACTCTCAATCATGAATACTCTATCTATATTTGTATATGCTGATAATTTAGTAGCGATAATTTTAAATTAATAAAGAAATATTCTCTACAGTAACGTTAAAGGGTAAGTCGGAATTGCAGTTTAGTACAAGTTGGAACATCCAACAAGATGGAAGTTTAGTACAAGTTGGAACATCTAACAAGATGGAAATTTAGTACAAGTTGGAACATCCAAC
>NW_027109697.1:639446-645349 GCF_000696795.3 Halyomorpha halys
ATATATTATATGCTTATTATATTATTTATTATGAATTGCTTGTTAAGTAAAGGATTAACTCTCCTTTATAGGCTTCCAAAACAATAATTTAGAACGGACTGTGATACAATTTTTAACTCTGGATTTTCTTTCTTTTTTTTCTAATTGCCAAAAACTTAATTTCGATTTAAATAAAAAACAATGTACAAAGCTGAAAGGATTAAAATTATTTTTAAATAAAATATGTAGGCATGAGAGAAATATGTAAAATAAATGTGAAAACTATGAATTATTTGAAAATATGTAAAATAAAATGTATATATGTATATATAGTTGACCGTAAAAATTGATATATAAGAAGATGGTCAGGGTTGCGGTCAAAAGTGAAACAAAAATAGTTTACAACTATTTTATTTTCCAACGTTTCGCCCCACTTTGCAGGGCTTCATCAGGGATAAAAAGATACAAAATGATACAATGATAAGAATAAAAATACAAAGATAAGATACAATGAGAAGAATAAAAATACAAAGATAAGATACAATGATAAGAATAAAAATACAAAGATAAGATACAATGATAAGAATAAAAACAAGTGACAATGGCAGGAGTAAAAATTTCTTTATAAAAATACGTAAAATATAAAGCAAAAAAAGTACAGGAGATGCACATAAAACAAAAACAATACGGGGAAAGAAAAAAGAGATAAAATAAACGTCATGAAAGAATAATAAAAATAAAAATCATGATAATTATTATTTTATATCATTATTATTTACATGTTTTACCGAAGAAAATTATAATGATACATAATTTAACGGTCATAGTAAACGATCATAATTCAGTGATAGTAACTATCAAGTGTAAACTTTGGCGCAACAAATTAAGTTAGTCTGTAACATTCTGAACCAGGGAGCTTAAAAAGAAAATAGTCTCTAAAATAGAAAATCTCGTGACCTACTTACTCCAACCAATCAATTAAATGGTTCTAATAGTACGCGAGCCCTAGAGGAGGAAAAAGTCAGTCATTTCACTCCAATTTTTTATTACTTTAATGAAAACTATATATAATTAATAGTCAAAACTGATGAGTCTGCCAAGTATAGGTAGGGGGAATAAAAAATGGCGGCTGTTTAAAAATCATAAAAAACATTGATTTTTTATTCGGAGCTCTATATGTTAAACATAACCAACAACACTAGAAAATCTGAAAGAACATTATTTAAAGAAGAGTAAATTTGCCCTAATAGAGCTATTTACATCCAATAGTTCTGAAGATATAGCTTTTTAAAAGGCAATATTTCTTTAAAAGATTAATAGTTAATTTATTTATTTTGAGAAGTCTATATCTCAGGAACTATGTGACGTATTGATGTCTATTATCACTCAAATTAAAGTTAATTTAATGGACTAAAAAGTAGTTTATGACCTTTACCTTTGTAGGAATAGTAGATTACATTATATTTGCTAAAATAAATTGATTTATAGTTGTTCGGACAATAGGTTTGATTTATGAAAAACATTATTTCAGGAACCTAGGATGTACAGATGTCTGCTAGCACTCGAATTAAAGCTAGTTAAATTTATTATAAAATAGTTTATAACGTTTATCTTTGTAGGAGTAGTAATTTTTATGATATTTAACAAAATAAATTCTTATAATTTTCTTCCTTAACCTAACGCATCTTTCCTTCTTTGAAAAACATAAAATTAAATAAAAATATAAATAATAAAAATTTTAAACAAAATAATAATATAATATATACACAGAAATATCTAATGTATTCTCGCACATAAGCACTATTATAATTAAACAAACTTAACATCGTTATCTTTCCAATTAACCTGGAATCCTAACACCAGACTGAAAAGACAGGAAATTGGACGTTGATTTCGACTATTACAGCACTTACTAGACAAACGGTCTAAACTTCCAACACATTACAAAAGACTGATCTACATGACTGTAATAAGGCCAATCTGGATATATGGAGTTGAGCTTTGAGGCTCCACTAAACCTTCGAATTCCTCTCGCATTCAATCCTTACAATCCAAAATCCTCAATGCTCCTTACTTTGTCACAATCATCCATAAAGACCTTAATGTTCCCTATGTAACCGACCTAGCCCGAATCAGACATCACTCCTTCCATTATAAACTCTCTAACCACTCAAATCCCCTAGTTTCTAATCTTGCATCCTCTTCCATTCCTGACAATCCTCCGAGGCGCCTGAAAAGAAGATGGCTACGAGACCAGCTAATGTAAAATGTCATTAGAGTGCTACCAATGGGTAGTTTCTCTACACGCCTGTAACACTCCAATTTAACTTAGATCAGATTTACTAAATGTATTATAATGTACAGTTGTAAATAGCAATAAATAAACATTTTAAAAAAAACATCGTTATCTTTCATAAACACAAGAAGAAACCTCTAATCAACTTTCAGTCGAATCGATCTTCGAACAATATTTCAAAGAACCTGACATATCTGGACGTAACTTTAGATCTTCATATTCATTTCCGACGAATTTGACCAAAAAAAAACTCAAATCGGTGCGAGCTAGCGCAACCTGGCCCCATCACTTAATCAGCCCAAAGATCATATTTACTCGGCTGAAACTTCTGATGTTCATATGCGTAATTAGGCAGCCACAGCTTTATCGAGCACCTATGTTTAAACATTTTCGAACATTTTCGAACACCGATGTAAACGATTAAAGGTTGAAAGGCATCAAGGAAATTGTAAAAGAAAGTTCTCTTCAGAAGAAAAAGATTAAAAAGAAAGAGCTACCAACAGTACAAATAAAAGAAATGATTTCCTAACAACGCACAAATTTCATCGATAGCTTACAACTATCTGGAAATGAGATTATTAACAAAATTGAACCAGGTTCGTTCTAAAGTTTTCAATATAAAGTTAAACATATTTTTAAAAGATTGTGGTTTATGAAACACCATCTTCCTGGAAACGTTCGAAATTGTTATCTCCTAAGTTAGGAAAAAACGAAATCCGAATGATGATTATAATAATAACAATAAGACATCTGCCATAGTATGTTAGCAACACTTTACAAAGCGAAATTATTCCGGTTAAAAGGCGAAGGACGTAATGCCTGAAGACATCCTTGTAAAATATGATTGAAAAAGAAACTGGAGGAATCGAGAAATCACTAACGAGGAGTGGCGAATCAAAAGCGTTTGATAGGAACGAATCAACAGTCTCACAGTATAAGGGAAATACTTTAAAAGAATAAATATTGTTTGAATAAATAAATTTTATCCAATTTTAGTATCTCTTTTTTTTTTTTTTTTTTTATTTATTGATATTTACAACTGTATAAAAAATACAACAAGTAAATTTGATCATGATAACATAATGATACGAGACAGGATGTAGAGAAACTACCCAGTAGTAGAACTCTAAAAACAGTTTACAATATAAGGTCACGAGGCCATCTTCTTTTCAGGAGCCTCGGAGGATTGTCAGGAATAGAAGAGGAAGCAAGGTTAGAAACTAGTGGGTTTGGGTGGTTAGGGAGTTTATTAAGGAAGGAATAATATCGGGTTCGGGCTAGATCGGTTACATAAGGAACATTTAGGTCTTTATGGATGGTTTTATTAGTAACAAAATAAGGAGCATTGAGAATTTTACGAAGGATTTTGGATTGTAAAGATTGGATACGAGAGGAATTCGAAGGTTTAATTTTAGTATCAAAAGGATTTTTATTTCTTTACAAGTCCGACGTTTCGGCCATCCTCAAGGACAATCTATCACAAAACGCTTATATTATACATGTGATCTTTAACAATTGTAAACAAATAACAATATTATTATTAAATTATCATACTTTAATACAATTTTAGAACCACATTATTTAAAAAAATTACTTCATGCAGGCTATTCTGCCCAGATCATTTATATCAGTCCACAGTTTCGGCCATCTTCAAGGACAACCTATCACAAACAGCTTTTATTATTTGTTATATTATTATATTTATTTGCTGACCGCACCCCCTCCCCCCCCGACAAACTTCTTCAATCATTAATCTACGGTCAACTATCTACACCTTATTGAACATATAGATCTCTATCAAGGCTCAAATTTAAGCTAGTTAAACGCACTATTAATTTGGTTAGAATCATAAAAACGTTTAATAAACCTAAGAATATATATGGAGGTAATTTTAAAAAATCTGCGATATTAGGACAATAGAACTTTTTACCATCGTATTTTTCAAATACGATACCTTTATCATAAGAATCCGTTGGCAGAAATTATTTTACACTTAATTCTAGTTACAGGTAAATTTCAAAGTATTGTTACTTGACTACAATGGCACACTGTACATAATTAACGATTCACCAAAGTATATTAATCCTATCGACGGGTTATTCCAATTCAGAATACAATATTGTTCGAGAATTCTTTAGCATTTGTCCAAGAAGGGTTACAAAACAGGTACACACTATAACCGAACCATCAATTACCGAGATTGCTCGGTCAGCTATGGTATAATCGCCGGCCAATGCCTGATATATATACACCATTTCCATAGCCTTATAAATCAAAGATCGAGTTAATTGTTAAATTATAACTACTACATGATATATCTATCCTGAATATAAGAGGGAATTTATTATACCTCCCAGATTTTCCCGGATCACAAACAACATTAAGTATCTTAAAATAATAAAACGAGTTAATATTTCAATGAATCGATATTTTTTATCGACTAATATCGATTTATATATTGATTCCTGTGCTTAATTATTGCTTTCTTTCTTTGTCCGCCTCTAAACCTTTGTTTAAACTCCATTTACGAAATTAGTTTTAGAATCATCACAAATTATACTGTTGTAATTTTATATTATTTCTTTGCTCTAGGTTTCATTTTTACTTTCACTTACCTATGTATATGAGGGATAGCAGTGTGGTAGTGCAAACTTTTTAATTCGAGTTTTTGACAGAATTATACGTTAAAACCGCAAATTTTGACTTATCCTTAGTTCCATCTTTATCGTTTACAGTTGTCCACGCTCAGCGGAGAAGGGGGTGAGTTAAAGGAAAAAAAAAAAAAAAAATTAATATATGTAATCGCAAAAGGAAAAAAGATAAAACAATAAAGAATTAATTAGGGACCACGTTATTTTTCCTTGGAAATAACGAAAACCCAGAAGCATTATACCCACAATATAGCTAAAATATACCACTATATAAACAATTGTTGAATTATGACCACTAGCGAATACATTTACATGTAGATAACAGAAAACCTAGGGGTGTTACCTACCCACCTGTTGAATCATCGTAATATTCCGCGAACAACAACAAAAAAAACAGAAGTAAATTAACAAGTTAAAAGCAGAGAAAGAACGGCAGAACTATATGTACAAAAGTTTAATAAGAAAAAGAAATATATATACAGAGAATGAAAAAGGAAAAAAAGAATTCTTATCAATTAATAAAACAATTAAAACTTATAGGTTGACTTAACCTTAACTTATATGCTTAACCTTAATAACTATATTTACATTATTATTCTCTTATCCAAGATATGCTGAAGAAACGTTACTGCACTATATCCCCACTTCGAGTGTTAATGACCGTCCATTGAAGTAGAATACCATAATTTTGAAAAACAAAACATAATAGTTTACATGAAATTTGCTAAAATAAATTGATTTATAGCAGTTTGGACAAATTTTCATTTGCCAAATTTATATTCATATATGAATATCATAAAAACTACTACCCCTACGAAGATGAGTGTCACAAACTACTTTATAGTAAGTTAAATTTCCTTTATTTTGAGTGTTGGCAGCCATATGTGCATCTTATGGAACTATAAATTAACATTTTGTGAGTTTATTTTGTCAAATACCATAAAAACTACTACTCCTACAAAGATAAACATAATAAA